>NW_028161837.1:0-78383 GCF_964263955.1 Coregonus lavaretus
CAGAGCACGTATCTGGAGCCGCTGAGCCGGAGGAGCGCGTATTAAATCCTGCTGTAAAATTAAATGCGGCCAGCAGGTCAAGTGAACGACTAAAATTAACGAGTCACTCTGAAAACTAATCATGACTCTCGAGTCAGTAAAAAGAGTCGTTCAAAAATAATGAATCGTTAGAGAACTGCACATCACTACTTGTGATTGCTTTCTATGAGCTGTGGTGTCAGATGATAGACTGAGTTAAGGAAATGGAAGGAGGCAGCTTGCAGAAAGACAACTTTCTTTTTGGGGGGGGATGGGGCTGGTGGCTGACAAAAGGGGGAACGAAAAAATAAGACACTGCCTGAGCACTCAGACTGACAGGAAAGGACGAGGGGACGTTTTTCAGTGTCGCATGGCGGTGCTCTGACGATGACAGGGGGCTGATGCTATCTCTGACCCTGGCATGATGCATCACAACGCCATGTCCCACAAGACATCTTCAGAAACCTATTGCCTTTAGCGGGAAAAATCAACAAAGTCTAGACATCAAGAACATATACGGAAACGATGTTATTAAAACACTTATTTGACAATTCTCAGTAGATTGTAGTTAGCATTCTCTCTCTCTCTCTCTCTCTCTCTCTCTCTCTCTTCTCTCTCTCTCTCTCTTCTCTCTCTCTCTCTCTCTCTCTCTCTCTCTCTCTCTCTCTCTCTCTCTCTCTCTCTCTCTCTCTCTCTTCTCTCTCTCTCTCTCTCTCTCTCTCTCTCTCTCTCTCTCTCTCTCTCTCTCTCTCTCTCTCCTCACTTCCCTCCATCACTCTTTCCGTCCCTCCCCATCTTCTCTGCCTCCTCTGTCTCCCAGACTTTCCCTCTCTTAGGTCTGTATTCTGTAATAAACCAGTGATCCCTTCTCCTTCTCTACAGAGGGCCCTGGAAAGCCCCACTTCCCTCCTCATCTACAGAGGGCCTGGAAAGCTCCACTTCCCGATATCCCTCCCCACGAGGACGGTGGAGACCTCTTCAGCTCCGCCACTCGCCGCTTTCCAACAGTAAATGAATATCAAGACATTTCTCTCTCTCTCCCACTCTGTGTCAGTCTCTCTCTCTGCTCTTCCCCTCCCTCCTTCCTTCCCTCCCTCCCTCCATCCCTCCCTCCCTCCCTCCCTCCTCCCTCCCTCCCTCCCTCCCTCCCTCCTCCCTTCCTTCCTTCCTTCCTTCCTCCTTCCTTCCTTCCTTCCTTCCTTCCTTCCTTCCTTCCTTCCTTCCTTCCTTCCTTCCTTCCTTCCTTCATTCCTTCATTCCTCCCTCCCTCCCTCCCTCCCTCCCTCCCTCCCTCCCTTCCCTCCCTCCCTCCCTCCCTCCACACCCAGAGTAAACCCACCTCCCAACAACCCTCCTAGCCTTCTCTCTCTCCACACCTCCAGACTACAGTATACCAATCAGGTGCTCCTCCTTTCCAGAGCCCACTCTTCTCTCCTCTCCTCCTGAACCTGCCTCTCCTCTGCCTTGATCTCCCACTACAGGCACTGGGCTCTCCTCAACCAAGACTGAAAGCCTGATGTGCTGGGTATATCCTGGGTATAGCCTGGGTAAAGCTTGGGTATAGCTGGGTATAGCCTGATATACTGATACAGTGGGTTCACTGGAAAACTGTCAGTCTACTAACTGCCTCTCTTTCTCCACTTTCCCAGTTTCTACTTGACTTCTAGGACACTTTTCAACTTCCGCAATCTCAAGCTCTTTACCTAACTTCTGATAGCTACATTCACAAAATCTCAATATAATGTGCAGGACTGTACAGGTGATGTCAGGACAGTACAGCTGACGACATTTGATTTGTAACAACATGCCCTAAGGAAGCCTTCCATGTCTTAGCTAAGACCCCCTCTCTCTCTCTCTCTCTCTCTCTCTCTCTCTCTCTCTCTCTCTCTCTCTCTCTCTCTCTCTCTCTCTCTCTCTCTCTCTCTCATTGCACTCTGGGAGGATGTCACTGTGGAGTTGTCAACCATGATGGAGAGGTCTTTGAGCAGGCAGGCCTTCCCCGGGAGGAAGTGCAGCTCTGTCTTGTCGAGGTTGAGCTTGAGGTAGTGGGCCGACATCCAAGCTAAGATATCTGCCAGGCACGCAGAGATACGTGTCGCCACCTTGGTGTCAGAAGTGGAATGAGACAGGTAGCTGAGTGTCATCCACATAGCAATGACAGGAAAGACCATGTGAGGATATGACAGAGCCGAGTGACTTGGTGTACAGAGAGAAGAGGAGAGGGACTAGAACTGAGCCCTGGGGGACACCAGTAGTGAGAGTATGTGGTGCAGACACAGATCTTCTCCACGTCACCTGGTAGGAGCGACCTGCCAGGTAGGATGCAATCTAAGAGTGTGCAGAACCTGATATGCCCAGCCCTGAGAGGGTGGAGAGGAGGAACTGATGGTTCACAATGTCTAAGGCAGCGGACGGCACAATTATTTAGTTTTTATAATTTACGGAAAGCCAGACATCATTTACAACACTCAGACATCATTTACAAACAAAGCATTTGTGTTTAGTGAGTCCGCTAGATCATAGGCAGTAGGGATGACCAGAGATGTTCTCTTGATAAGTGCGTGAATATGCTGAAAATGTGGACTCAATAGTAAACTTTGTGATAAAAGCACCAAATTTGGCACAGAGGTAGATGTATGTACCCTCCAAATATATAGATATGGAGCCACCCCAGATTTGTTCCCTGGGGGTGTGGTAGCCACTATAACTACAAAATAAATACATATTTACATTTCAGTCAATGTCTCTATACGAAGTTGAGACTCTCTTCTTTCAGATGCAATTGGAACTGAGTTGAAAGTCCATCGCATTCCAAAGTAAGAGCTAAATGTTTGATGGCACCAGTACCCATATTGCCTTTATCGGTGGCCACCTTAGTTCATACCGGTTTGTCAGATTAGCTCAATCACCAATTTCTCAGCCTCTGAGTGTCACAGAAACACAACACTTTGAATGAATAACAGAAAAACTTGTATAACAAGTGGCTATGGATGAAATTGATCCAAATATTTGTTCAAAACATGAAAAACATACAAAAAGGTAAAATATACCTTTTTGTATGTTTTTCATGTTCTGAACAGAAACATCACATTTGACTATAAATGTGTGAAAATGTAAAAATATATGCTTATGTTGGGGAATTTAAACCATTTACTTGTGTTACAAAAGGTTAATAATAAAAAAAAAAGTGTTACTACTTGACAGACAGTGTCTCTTTGCAATCATTTCCAATTTGGTGTCAAAAATGACCTGTTGGTGCTTTAAGGTTAAGTATGTGTGTGTGTTTTCGTATTTATGTCTGTGTCTGTGTGTGAGTGTGTGTGTTACACCCTGACCTTGAGAGCCCTGTGATTTCTCTAGTTAGTTTGGTCAGGGTATGAATGCTAGTTGATCTATGTTATATATTTATATGTTGGCCGGGTGTGGTTCACAATCAGAGGCAGCTGTCGATCGTTGTCTCTGATTGGGGATCATACTTTGGCAGTCATTTTGCCTACCTTAGTTGTGGGATCTTGTTTCTGTTTCTGTTTCAGCTTGTTGCTGTTAGCCTTTAGAACTTCACGTTCAGTTGTTTTTGTTATTTTATCAAGTGTTTATTTAATAAATTAAACATGTACGCATAATACGCTGCACCTAGGTCCGATCCTTTATACAACAAACGTGACAGAAGATCCCACCACCAACGGACCAAGCAGCATGGCCAGGAGGAGCAGACACCCTGGACACAGGTGGGGAAGACATTTTCGGACATGGGAGGAGATATTAGCCGGTAAAGGACACTGGGCGAAGGAAGAAGCCCAGGCAGGAGAGATGACATAAGTATTTGATACATCAGAAAAGCAGAACATAATATTTGGTACAGAAACCTTTGTTTGCTATTACAGAGATCATACGTTTCCTGTAGGTCTTGACCAGGTTTGCACACACTGCATCAGGGATTTTGGCCCACTCCTCCATACAGACCTTCTCCAGATCCTTCAGGTTTCGGGGCTGTCGCTGGGCAATACGGACTTTCAGCTCCCTCCAAAGATGTTCTATTGGGTTCAGGTCTGGAGACTGGCTAGGCTACTCCAGGACCTTGAGATGCTTCTTACGGAGCCACTCCTTAGTTGCCCTGGCTGTGTGTTTCGGGTCGTTGTCATGCTGGAAGACCCAGCCACGACCCATCTTCAATGCTCTTACTGAGGGAAGGAGGTTGTTGGCCAAGATCTCGCGATACATGGCCCCATCCATCCTCCCCTCAATACGGTGCAGTCGTCCTGTCCCCTTTGCAGAAAAGCATCCCCAAAAATGATGTTTCCACCTCCATGCTTCACGGTTGGGATGGTGTTCTTGGGGTTGTACTCATCCTTCTTCTTCCTCCAAACACGGCGAGTGGAGTTTAGACCAAAAAGCTCTATTTTTGTCTCATCAGACCACATGACCTTCTCCCATTCCTCCTCTGGATCATCCAGATGGTCAATGGCAAACTTCAGACGGGCCTGAACATGCGCTGGCTTGAGCAGGGGGACCTTGCGTGTGCTGCAGGATTTTAATCCATGACGGCGTAGTGTGTTACTAATGGTTTTCTTTGAGACTATGGTCCCAGCTCTCTTCAGGTCATTGACCAGGTCCTGCCGTGTAGTTCTCGGCTGATCCCTCACCTTCCTCATGATCATTGATGCCCCACGTGGTGAGATCTTGCATGGAGCCCCAGACCGAGGTTGATTGACCGTCATCTTGAACTTCTTCCATTTTCTAATAATTGCGCCAACAGTTGTTGCCTTCTCACAAAGCTGCTTGCCTATTGTCCTGTAGCCCATCCCAGCCTTGTGCAGGTCTACAATTGTATCCCTGATGTCCTTACACAGCTCTCTGGTCTTGGCCATTGTGGAGAGGTTGGAGTCTGTTTGATTGAGTGTGTGGACAGGTGTCTTTTATACAGGTAACGAGTTCAAACAGGTGCAGTTAATACAGGTAATGAGTGGAGAACAGGAGGGCTTCTTAAAGAAAATCTAACAGGTCTGTGAGAGCCGGAAATCTTACTGGTTGGTAGGTGATCAAATACTTATGTCATGCAATAAAATGCAAATTAATTACTTTAAAATCATACAATGTGATTTTCTGGATTTTTGTTTTATATTCCGTCTCTCACAGTTGAAGTGTACCTATGATAAAAATTACAGACCTCTACATGCTTTGTAAGTAGGGAAACCTGCAAAATCGGCAGTGTATCAAATACTTGTTCTCCCCACTGTACAGTGGGGGGAAAAAGTATTTAGTAAGCCACCAATTGTGCAAGTTCTCCCACTTAAAAAGATGAGAGAGGCCTGTAATTTTCATCATAGGTACACGTCAACTATGACAGACAAAATGAGAAAAATAAATCCAGAAAATCATATTGTAGGATTTTTAATGAATTTATTTGCAAATTATGGTGGAAAATTAGTATTTGGTCAATGACAAAAGTTTCTCAATACTTTGTTATATACCCTTTGTTGGCAATGACACGGGTCAAACGTTTTCTGTAAGTCTTCACAAGGTTTTCACACACTGTTGCTGGTATTTTGGCCCATTCCTCCATGCAGATCTCCTCTAGAGCAGTGATGTTTTGGGGCTGTCGCTGGGCAACACAGACTTTCAACTCCCTCCAAAGATTTTCTATGGGGTTGAGATCTGGAGACTGGCTAGGCCACTCCAGGACCTTGAAATGCTTCTTACGAAGCCACTCCTTCGTTGCCCGGGCGGTGTGTTTGGGATCACTGTCATGCTGAAAGACCCAGCCACGTTTCATCTTCAATGTCCTTGCTGATGGAAGGAGGTTTTCACTCAAAATCTCACGATACATGGCCCCATTCATTCTTTCCTTTACACGGATCAGTCGTCCTGGTCCCTTTGCAGAAAAACAGCCCCAAAGCATGATGTTTCCACCCCCATGCTTCACAGTAGGTATGGTGTTCTTTGGATGCAACTCAGCATTCTTTGTCCTCCAAACACGACGAGTTGAGTTTTTACCAAAAAGTTCTATTTTGGTTTCATCTGACCATATTACATTCTCCCAATCCTCTTCTGGATCATCCAAATGCACTCTAGCTAACTTCAGACGGGCCTGGACATGTACTGGCTTAAGCAGGGGGATACGTCTCGTACTGCAGGATTTGAGTCCCTGGCGGCGTAGTGTGTTACTGATGGTAGGCTTTGTTACTTTGGTCCCAGCTCTCTGCAGGTCATTCACTAGGTCCCCACTTGTGGTTCTGGGATTTTTGCTCACCGTTCTTGTGATCATTTTGACCCCACGGGGTGAGATCTTTCGTGGAGCCCCAGATCGAGGGAGATTATCAGTGGTCTTGTATGTCTTCCATTTCCTAATAATTGCTCCCACAGTTGATTTCTTCAAACCAAGCTGCTTACCTATTGCAGATGCAGTCTTCCCAGCCTGGTGCAGGTCTACAATTTTGTTTCTGGTGTCCTTTGACAGCTCTTTGGTCTTGGCCATAGTGGAGTTTGGAGTGTGACTGTTTGAAGTTGTGGACAGGTGTCTTTTATACTGATAACAAGTTCAAACAGGTGCCATTAATACAGGTAACAAGTGGAGGACAGAGGAGCCTCTTAAAGAAGAAGTTACAGGTCTGTGAGAGCCAGAAATCTTGCTTGTTTGTAGGTGACCAAATACTTATTTTCCACCATAATTTGCAAATAAATTCATAAAAAATCCTACAATGTGATTTTCTGGATTTTTTTTCCTCAATTTGTCTGTCATAGTTGACGTGTACCTATGATGAAAATTACAGGCCTCTCTCATATTTTTAAGTGGGAGAACTTGCACAATTGGTGGCTGACTAAACACTTTTTTCCCCCACTGTAACTACCTTACGGGGGCTGTTAACTAAGAAAGAGCAGGAGAGCTCCCTTCAGAGGGAGGCACTGCAGGAGGCCCACAGGGAGAAGGAGTCAGTGGATGTACGGAGAGATGAGCTGGCCAGACAACAGGAGGAGCTGAGAGAGGAGTTAATCCTCCAGCAGCAGAGAGCTCAGTACTTAGAGCAGAGGCTGGTGGAGCCAGGTTTCAGAAGAGAGCCAACTCCCCGCATTCGCTTTGAGGAGCGTGTGACCATGCAGGCACCAGGCTATGCGCTGGCTTTACGCACTGTGCCGCCAGTGCGCCTTCACAGACCGGTGCGGCCCGTGCCTGCTCCTCACACCAAACCAGTGGTGCGTGTCTCCAGTTCTGTATGGCCCGTGCCTGCTCCTCGGACTAAACTAGTGGTGCGTGTCTCCAGTCCTGTACGGCCTGTGCCTGCTCCACGCACCAAACCAGTGGTGCGTGTCGCCAGCCCGGTGCGCCCCGTACCTGCTCCACGCACCAAACCAGTGGTGCGTGTCGCCAACCCGGTACGCCCCATACCTGCTCCTCGCACAAAACCAGTGGTGCATGTCCACAGCCCAGTGTGTCATGGGCCAGCGCCCCGCACTTGCCGGGCTCCAGTGATGATCCATGGCACGAAGCCTCCAGTGATGATCCATGGCCCGAAGCCTCCAGTGATGATCCATGGCACGAAGCCTCCAGTGATGATCCATGGCCCGAAGCCTTCAGTGATGATCCATGGCACAAAGCTTCCAGTGATGATCCATGGTACGAAGTCTCCTGTGATGATCCATGGCACGAAGCCTCCTGTGATGATCCATGGCATGAAGACTCCAGTGATGGTCCATGGCCCGGAGCCTCCTGCAACGGTCAGCTGCTCCACTCCAGTGCCAGAGCAGTCCGCTCCACCGGTGCCATACCACGCTGCACCTTGGTCCGATCCTTTATACAACGGACGTGACAGTGTGTTTGTTGTTTATTGTGTTTATTTCAGTCAAACACACACACACACACACACACACACACACACACACACACACAACCATGATTTCAGCTGCCCTGGTGAAATAAAATAAATAAAATAAATAAATAAAACATTGCCCCATGAATCAGGCTCCCCTCTGCTCTCCACGCTGCTCTTTCATTGGCTACGTATACACTCGCCTGGCTACGGTGTCCCTGAGGGGCCAACAGGGACACAGGGGGCAAAACACCATATTTATCCAGACTTCATAAAACATTACCTCATTGCCAGTCCATCTATACACAGTCACTGTCCATTACTCTCCCTATACAGTCATCCAGGCTACCCCTAACGTCCCAAAACATGGAGAATGCACTACAAAGGCAACAGTGGAAAAGAGCTTTGTACAGTGAGGGAAAAAAGTATTTGATCCCCTGCTGATTTTGTACGTTTGCCCACTGACAAAGACATGATCAGTCTATAATTTTAATGGTAGGTTTATTTGAACAGTGAGAGACAGAATAACAACAAAATAATCCAGAAAAATGCATGTCAAAAATGTTATAAATTGATTTGCATTTTAATGAGGGAAATAAGTATTTGACCCCTCTGCAAAACATGACTTAGAACTTGGTGGCAAACCCTTGTTGGCAATCACAGAGGTCAGATGTTTCTTGTAGTTGGCCACCAGGTTTGCACACATCTCAGGAGGGATTTTGTTCCACTGACGTTTGGCAACTCGAACCTTCAGCTCCCTCCACAGATTTTCAATGGGATTAAGGTCTGGAGACTGGCTAGGCCACTCCAGGACCTTAATGTGCTGCTTCTTGTGCCACTGCTTTGTTGCCTTGGCTGTGTGTTTTGGGCCATTGTCATGCTGGAATACACATCCAAAACCCATTTTCAATGCCCTGGCTGAGGGAAGGAGGATCTCACCCAAGATTTGACAGTACATGGCGCCGTCCATCGTCCCTTTGATGCGGTGAAGTTGTCATGTCCCCTTAGCAGAAAAACACCCCCAAAGCATAATGTTTCCACCTCCATGTTTGACGGTGGGGATGGTGTTCTTGGGGTCATAGGCAGCATTCCTCCTCCTCCAAACACGGCGAGTTGAGTTGATGCCAAAGAGCTCAATTTTGGTCTCATCTGACCACAACACTTTCACCCAGTTCTGCTCTGAATCATTCAGATGTTCATTGGCAAACTTCAGACGGGCCTGTATATGTGCTTTCTTGAGCAGGGGGACCTCCGGGCACTGCAGGATTTCAGTCCTTCACGGCGTAGTGTGTTACCAATTGTTTTCTTGGTGACTATGGTCCCAGCTGCCTTGAGATCATTGACAAGATTCTCCCGTGTAGTTCTGGGCTGATTCCTCACCGTTCTCATGATCATTGCAACACCACGAGGTGAGATTTTGCATGGAGCCCCAGGCCGAGGGAGATTGACAGTTCTTTTGTGTTTCTTCCATTTGCGAATAATCGCACCAACTGTTGTCACCTTCTCACCAAGCTGCTTGGCGATGGTCTTGTAGCCCATTCCAGCCTTGTGTAGGTCTACAATCTTGTCCCTGACATCCTTGGAGAGCTATTTGGTCTTGGCCATGGTGGAGAGTTTGGAATCTGATTGATTGATTGCTTCTGTGGACAGGTGTCTTTTATACAGGTAACAAGCTGAGAATAGGAGCACTCCCTTTAAGAGTGTGCTCCTAATCTCAGCTCGTTACCTGTATAAAAGAGACCTGGGAGCCAGAAATCTTTCTGATTGAGAGGGGGTCAAATACTTATTTCCCTCATTAAAATGCAAATCAATTTATAACATTTTTGACGTGCGTTTTTCTGGATTTTTTTGTTATTATTCTGTCTCTCACTGTTCAAATAAACCTACCATTAAAGTTATAGACTGATCATTTCTTTGTCAGTGGGCAAACGTACAAAATCAGCAGGGGATCAAATACTTTTTCCCTTCACTGTATATTAATGCTTTGAAGCACATGAATCACAATAGCCTATGGGACATGGCATCCTCAGCTTTGCGTGTGTCAGTTCGCACATGTGTGTGTGTGTGTGTGTTTGCGTGTGTGTTTGCTTGTATGTTTGCTCAGCACCCGAGCAGTGACAAAAAAAAAATCCTCTCTCACTCATGGAATACATCTGATTTGAAGCGTGTGGGGATGAAATCAGAGAAATTAAAAAGGAGCCAGAGGGAGAGAAAGAGAGGAGATAGGGAAGAAGACAGAATGAGAAGACAACATGATTGATACAAGATGTTCAGTTCGGCAACCTCCTTGATGTGCTCCTACGAGATGTTTCCCTCCCTCATAAATCTAATCTGTCAGCTGTCTTTAAAAAAACATCAACGTGGTATTTCAATCTCAGATGAGCCGATAACTCTGGTGTACCCAAGCAACCCCCCCTCTCTCTTTACAAGAGTTGCAAACAGGGGCCTTCCCCAAAATAATGGATTGGAGTAGGAAACAGTAGACCACTGAAGTGCATATTGGATCAGTTATTCAAACTCTGTTCAAATGGATCCCAGTTCACCCAGTCCCAAATTGAATGCACTTTTTTTTTAATACTCAGGATATCTGTATTCTTTGGTTTAACTAGCAACAAGCCAAAACAAAATCAACAGCAACAATCCACACAGTTAATCAGAATTCAACTATGGTCAGACACTGCAGTACAGACAGCCCAAGTTCCCAAACTGGGAGACTTCCTGGGCCTTTACTATCAGTCTGTACACAAAGCAATGGAACAACGTAAGATAATCCATTCCAGAGCAAACTCAAAACTGAACCCTGACCTTAATAAGGACAAAATAACAGCTGAATAAGGAAGGGTGTAATTACTAAGGTGTTCCCTCTTGTAAAGGGGCTATCAATTCCTGCCCAAACTGACCTAGCCTGCAGCAGTGCTTGCTAACGTGAGTAATTCACTGATTAGCTAGCGGATCTCTGATTTGACGGCATCGGTACTCCATCGACAAAAGACCCACAGAACAATGGGCCTCCCTGTCGACCGCCTTGGTCTTCTATTGCTAGAACTTGTGATTACTGTATACAGTGGGGGAAAAAAAGTATTTAGTCAGCCACCAATTGTGTAAGTTCACCCACTTAAAAAGATGAGAGAGGCCTGTAATTTTCATCATAGGTACACGTGAACTATGACAGACAAATTGAGAAGAAAAAAATCCTGAAAATCACATTGTAGGATTTTTAATGAATTTATTTGCAAATTATGGTGGAAAATAAGTATTTGGTCACCTACAAACAAGCAAGATTTCTGGCTCTCACAGACCTGTAACCTCTTCTTTAAGAGGCTCCTCTGTCCTCCACTCGTTACCTGTATTAATGGCACCTGTTTGAACTTGTTATCAGTATAAAAGACACCTGTCCACAACCTCAAACAGTCACACTCCAAACTCCACTATGGCCAAGACCAAAGAGCTGTCAAAGGACACCAGAAACAAAATTGTAGACCTGCACCAGGCTGGGAAGACTGAATCTGCAATAGGTAAGCAGCTTGGTTTGAAGAAATCAACTGTGGGAGCAATTATTAGGAAATAGAAGACATACAAGACCACTGATAATCTCCCTCAATCTGGGGCTCTACGCAAGATCTCACACCGTGGGGTCAAAATGATCACAAGAACGGTGAGCAAAAATCCTAGAACCACACAGGTGGACCTAGTGAATGACCTGCAGAGAGCTGGGACCAAAGTAACAAAGCCTACCATCAGTAACACACTACGCCGCCAGGGACTCAAATCCTGCAGTGCGGACGTGTCCCCCTGCTTAAGCCAGTACATGTCCAGGCCCGTCTGAAGTTTGCTAGAGTGCATTTGGATGATCCAGAAGAGGATTGGGAGAATGTCATATGGTCAGATGAAACTAAAAAATATAACATTTTGGTAAAAACTCAACTCGTCGTGTTTGGAGGACAAAGAATGCTGAGTTGCATCCAAAGAACACCATACCTACTGTGAAGCATGGGGGTGGAAACATCATGCTTTGGGGCTGTTTTTCTGCAAAGGGACCAGGACGACTGATCTGTGTAAAGGAAAGAATGAATGGGGCCATGTATCGTGAGATTTTGAGTGAAAACCTCCTTCCATCAGCAAGGGCATTGAAGATGAAACGTGGCTGGGTCTTTCAGCATGACAATGATCCCAAACACACCACCCGGGCAACGAAGGAGTGGCTTCGTAAGAAGCATTTCAAGGTCCTGGAGTGGCCTAGCCAGTCTCCAGATCTCAACCCCATAGAAAATCTTTGGAGGGAGTTGAAAGTCCGTGTTGCCCAGCGACAGCCCCAAAACATCACTGCTCTAGAGGAGATCTGCATGGAGGAATGGGCCAAAATACCAGCAACAGTGTGTGAAAACCTTGTGAAGACTTACAGAAAATGTTTGACCTGTGTCATTGCCAACAAAGGGTATATAACAAAGTATTGAGAAACTTTTTTTATTGACCAAATACTTATTTTCCACCATAATTTGCAAATAAATTCATAAAAAATCCTACAATGTGATTTTCTGGATTTCTTTCTCTCAATTTGTCTGTCATAGTTGACGTGTACCTATGATGAAAATTACAGGCCTCTCTCATCTTTTTAAGTGGGAGAACTTACACAATTGGTGGCTGACTAAATACTTTTTTTTCCCCACTGTATTGATCTGTAGACTCTGATTGAGCTCCCATAATTGAATTATGAAGCCAAGATCAATGAAATATAGAATGATGGAAAAAAACGTTGGAGTACTTTAAATGAAATTATGGGTAGAAAGACTAATTGAACTCCATCTTTCATCGAATCAGATGGCTTATTCATCACAAAACCATTTGATGTTGCCAATTATTGTAATTATTACTTCATTGGCAAAGATGGCAAACTTAGGCAGGAAATGCCAACAATAAATAGTGAGCCATCGTATTCATGCATAAAAAACGAATAATTAAAGAAAAGCATTGCAAGTTAGAATTTTGTAAAGTTAGTGTGGGAGAGGTGGAAATATTATTGTTATTGATCAATAATGACAAACCTCCTGGCATTGACAACTTAGATGGAAAGCTACTGAGGTTGGTAGCTGACTCTATAGCCACTCCTATCTGTCATATCTTTAATCTGAGCCTAGAGGAAAGTCTTTGTCCTCAGGCCTGGAGGGAAGCCAAAGTAATACCCAAGAATGGTAAAGCGGCCTTTACTGGTTCTAACAGTAGACCTATAATGCTATTTCTCTGTAAACAAATTAACAACAGACTTTCAACATGCTTATAGGGAAGGGCACTCAACATGTCAACTGCACTGACACAAATAATAAAGAGTTGCAGTCTGTTTTGGAATGGGTGGCCACTAATAAACTGGTCCTGAACATCTCTAAGAGCATTGTATTTGGTACAAATCATTCCCTAAGTTCTAGACCTCAGCTGAATCTGGTAATGAATGGTGTGGCTATTGAACAAGTTGAGGAGACTAAATTACTTGGCGTTACCTTAGATTGTAAACTGTCATGGTCAAAACATATAGAGGTCTGTCCATAATAAATAGATGTTCTGCTTTCTTGACAACACAATCCAAAAAGCAAGTTCTGCAGGCTCTAATTTAGTCTAATCTTGATTATTGTCCAGTCGTGTGGTCCAGTGCTGCAAGGAAAGACCGACTGTAGTTAAGCTGCAGCTGGCCCAAAACAGAGTGGCACGTCATGCTCTTCATTGTAATCAGAGGGCTGATATAAATACTATGCATGCCAGTCTTTTCACAGTCCCCAAATCCAGAACAAATTCAGGAAAGCGTACAGTATTATATAGAGCCATTATTGCATGGAACTCAGTTACATCTCATATTGCTCAAATAAACAGCAAACCTGGTTTCAAAAAACAGATAAAGCAACACCTCATGGCACAACGCCTCTCCCCTATATGACCTAGATACACTGCTCAAAAAAATAAAGGGAACACTAAAATAAAACATCCTAGATCTGAATGAATGAAATTATCTTATTAAATACTTTTTTCTTTACATAGTTGAATGTGCTGAAAACAAAATCACACAAAAATTATCAATGGAAATAAAATGTATCAACCCATGGAGGTCTGGATTTGGAGTCACCCTCAAAATTAAAGTGGAAAACCACACTACAGGCTGATCCAACTTTGATGTAATGTCCTTAAAACAAGTCAAAATGAGGCTCAGTAGTGTGTGTGGCCTCCATATGCCTGTATGACCTCCCTACAACGCCTGGGCATGCTCCTGATGAGGTGGCGGATGGTCTCCTGAGGGACCTCCTCCCAGACCTGGACTAAAGCATCCGCCAACTCCTGGACAGTCTGTGGTGCAACGTGGCATTGGTGGATGGAGTGAGACATGATGTCCCAGATGTGCTCAATTGGATTCAGGTCTGGGGAACGGGCGGGCCAGTCCATAGCATCAATGCTCTTCTCTTGCAGGAACTGCTGACACACTCCAGCCACATGAGGTCTAGCATTGTCTTGCATTAGGAGGAACCCAGGGCCAACCGCACCAACATATGGTCTCACAAGGGGTCTGAGGATCTCATCTCGGTACCTAATGGCAGTCAGACTACCTCTGGCGAGCACATGGAGGGCTGTGCGGCCCCCCAAAGAAATGCCACCCCACACCATGACTGACCCACCGCCAAACCGGTCATGCTGGAGGATGTTGCAGGCAGCAGAATGTTCTCCACGGTGTCTCCAGACTCTGTCACGTCTGTCACATGCTCAGTGTGAATCTGCTTTCATCTGTGAAGAGCACAGGGCGCCAGTGGCGAATTTGCCAATCTTGGTGTTCTCTGGCAAATGCCAAACGTCCTGCACGGTGTTGGGCTGTAAGCACAACCCCCACCTGTGGACGTTGGGCCCTCATACCACCCTCATGGAGTCTGTTTCTGACCGTTTGAGCAGACACATGCACATTTGTGGCCTGCTGGAGGTCATTTTGCAGGGCTCTGGCAGTGCTCCTCCTGCTCCTCCTTGCACAAAGGCGGAGGTAGCGGTCCTGCTGCTGGGTTGTTGCCCTCCTTCGGCCTCCTCCACGTCTCCTGATGTACTGGCCTGTCTCCTGGTAGCTTCTCCATGCTCTGGACACTACGCTGACAGACACAGCAAACCTTCTTGCCACAGCTCGCATTGATGTGCCATCCTGGATGAGCTGCACTACCTGAGCCACTTGTGTGGGTTGTAGACTCCGTCTCATGCTACCACTGAAAGCACCGCCAGCATTCAAAAGTGACCAAAACATCAGCCAGGAAGCATAGGAACTGAGAAGTGGTCTGTGGTCACCACATGCAAAACCAGTCCTTTATTGGGGGTGTCTTGCTAATTGCCTATAATTTCCACCTGTTGTCTATTCCATTTGCACAACAGCATGTGAAATTTATTGTCAATCAGTGTTGCTTCCTAAGTGGACAGTTTGATTTCACAGAAGTGTGATTGACTTGGAGTTACATTGTGTTGTTTAAGTGTTCCCTTTATTTTTTTGAGCAGTGTAGTTTGTGTGTATGTATTGATATGTAGGCTACGTGTGCCTTAAAAAAAATTGTATGTAGTTCTGTCCTTGATCTGTTCTTATCTATTAATGTTCTGTATTATGTCATGTTTCATGTTTTGTGTGGACCCCAGGAAGAGTAGCTGCTGCTTTTGCAACAGCTAATGGGGATCCTAATAAAATACCAAATACGAAATAATGAAGGCTGTATTTTGCCGTCTGCTGAGCTCGTTTTCTGCCGAGCATGCCAGTCTTTGTGTAGCCACCAGTTCCATTTATAGAACCCAGACCGCCAGCGCCACTTGGCCTCGAGGTGAATACGACATGGACCACAAAATACAACAGTTTATTTTGTTTCCAGTGACACCATTGATGGATGGATCATCCATATTGAAGTGGGTTATCTCCTGTGAAGGATTGTAGATTTTGGGTGGTCGGTAGCGCTCATTATTAGTTCTCTTGTAAGACTGCCTTGGAGTTATGAATGGAATGCATCATAGGTACTGTATAGGGTCAAGGGAATGAGTGTTATTTTTTCTCCGTTGTAAGCCTGTTCTAACACTTTGCTACCACTTAAGATTCTCACATTGTCAGAAAGACTGGCTTTTCAAGGATAGTCGCTTATTCAATCTCTACATGGATTGTATGGTGTGATTGGATACAGGTATCCAAACCGACACCCATTTTAGCCCTAAATAGATTATAGTGCGGTATCTTTTAGCAAAAATCTGCACTAAAAGGTCCTTATACAGTACATATAACTATGGCTAGATGGAATCAGCATGGTACTTTTGACAGTTACATGAAGTTGACAGTTACATAAGGTGTACACTAAGTGTCTATAAACTTTACGGTGCCCTTTGGGAAAGAAGACCAGCGAACAAGGCTCTCAAGTACCACTCAGCAAGAAAAGATCCTTGATTAAACTCAATTGGACCCCACCTTTAAACAACAGGCCAAAGTTCACCATTTTTTAAAGTCGACTGTTTAGTGTCATTTGAATTTTAACTGCAGTTATTCTGATTGACAGCCATTTTAAGGTCAGACAAGAAGCAGTTGCGATATTATTGTGATAAAAAATGAGTTCATGAAGCCCTAAAGTCCTAGAAATAGCATACTACTGTGTAGCCTATTATGTAACAATGTTTTTTACTGGTTGTCGCCATTGCAACAAAAGTCGTGCCATTGACATACCACTTCACAAAGTAATGCTGTTGAGCATGGGGTCCAAGCAGCAGTAGTGTGTGTGTGGGTCCCTGTGAGTCTGTTGGCACTTCAACGTTTTAGACCTATTCCAGTGTTTTCCGTTTCTGATTTCAGGTGGTAAAGGATTAACGAGACGCACTTACTTAGACAAAGGATGCTTTAATTGCCTGTTGCCGGGGAAACCGCCCGCTGATGGCATCGTGACTCGAGTTAGACCTGCCTCTCTCACTCTCTCTCTTTCTCTACCTCCTTTCCTCACTTTTCCTCATCTCCTCCGCAGTCGGAGTCTGGCAGATGACTATTATCACAGTGGAAGCCTGTGCACTCTCAAGACCTAACACAGGGTACAGCGTACATGTCACGCAAGCCCAGGAAAAAAAGATGGCTGAAATGGTTCTGCAACGACTTGCTCATTAGCTACATGGCTGGATGTTTGGCAGAGTAACCCAGTAACAGTGGCTGTGACTTGCCACACAAGACATCAACAACATCAACAACAACATCAACAATTGGTTAAAAACTATGATATCTGAGTTTCCTAAGCCAAAACCTCCGCAATTATGTGTTAAATTGCACACTATGGTGAATGGTAGCAATGATAGGATAGGCCTATACAATAACAGGGTTCAAGATCAGTCCAATACCTAAACAATGCATTGTAATTGATAAATACAGTACACATCAGTAAATACAGCAAGACGTTTCAATGGAGCCTCGAACACGAAGGAAGAGGAACTCAGACAACCCTGAAGCCTGCAGTCGCACATTACAAGTGTCAATGGCTCTATTTGCTTTTATAAATTCTTCACATGGGAAAAAACAACAACATTATAATTGCATTGAGAGATACATACATCACAGAGAAAAAAAGAAAAACATTTTTTTTGCACTGTTAATTAGGAGTTACTGTCGAAATGACATTGTTTCCGTGGGTTGTTTTAATTGTATTGAATCCCTGCCAAATCGCCTGAAAGAAAACGACTGCAGGGATGAGCCGGAGAGAAAGACACCGAATATATCAAACTTTAGATCAGTCTGAGAATACCCAACTTTAGATCAGTCTGAGAATACCCAACTTCAGATCAGTCTGAGAATACCCAACTTCAGATCAGTCTGAGAATACCCAAGACAATAAAATAACAATACAAAGGCTATATACAAGGGGTACCGGTACCGAGTCAATGTGAGGGGGTACAGGTTAGTCGAGGTAATTTGTACATGTAGGTAGGGGTAAAGTGACTATGCATAGATAATAAAAGGTGAGCAGCAGCACTGTAAATAGTGTGGGTGGTCAATTGACTCCACTGGCTTCCAATTGAAGCTCGCATCCGCTACAAGACCATGGTGCTTGCCTTTGGAGCAGTGAGGGGAACGGCACCCCTGTACCTTCAGGCTCTGATCAGTCCCTACACCCAAACGAGGACATTGCGTTCATCCACCTCTGGCCTGCTGGCTCCCCTTCCTCTGCGGAAGCACAGCTCCCCCTCAGCCCAGTCAAAACTGTTCGCTGCTCTGGCACCCCAATGGTGGAACAAGCTCCCTCACGACGCCAGGACAGCGGAGTCACTCACCACCTTCCGGAGACATTTGAAACCCCACCTCTTTAAGGAATACCTGGGATAGGCTAAAGTATTCCTTCTAACCCCCCCCCCCCCCCCCAAATTGTAAAGTGGTTATCCCACTGGCTATAGGGTGAACGCACCAATTTGTGAGTCGCTCTGGCTAAGAGCGTCTGCTAAATGACGTTGATGTGCCCTTGAGCAAGGCACTTAACCCTAATTGCTCCTGTAAGTCGCTCTGGTTAAGAGCGTCTGCTAAATGACTAAAATGTAAATATGTAAATGTAAAAATCTTATGGCTTGGGGGTAGAAGCTGTTAAGGAGCCTTTTGGACCTAGACTTGGCGCTCCGGTACCGCTTGCCGTGCGGTAGCAGAGAGAACAGTCTATGACTTGGGTGACTGGAGTCTTTGACAATTTTTTGGGCCATCCTCTGACACCGCCTAGTATATAGGTCCTGGATGGTAGGAAGTTTGGCCCAAGTGATGTACTGGGCCGTACGCACTACCCTCTGTAGAGCAATAGAGTTGAATGCCGAGCAGTTGCCTTACCAGGCGGTGATGCAACCGGACAGGATGCTCTCAATGGTGCAGCTGTAGTACTTTTTGAGGATCTGGGGACCATGCCAAATCTTTTCCGTCTCCTGAGGGGGAAAAGGTGTTGTCGTGCCCTCTTAACAACTGTCTTGGTGTGTTTGGACCATGATAGTTTGTTGGTGATGTGTACACCAAGGAACTTGAAACTCTCGACCCGCTCCATTACAGCCCCGTCGATGTGAATGGTGGCGTGTTTGGCCCTCCTTTTCCTGTAGTTCACGATCAGCCCCTTTGCCTTGCTCAAGTTGAGGGAGAGGTTGTTGTCCTGGCACCACACTGACAGGTCTCTGACCTCCTCCCTATAGGCTCTCATCGTTGTCTGTGATCAGGCCTACCACTGTTGTGTCGTCAGCAAAATTAATGATGGTGTTGGACTAGTGCTTGGCCACGCAGTCGTGGGTGAACAGGGAGTACAGGAGGGGACTAAGCACGCACCCCTGAGGGGCCCCCGTGTTGAGGATCAGCGTGGCAGATGTATTGTTGCCTACTGTTACCACCTGGGGGTGATCCGTCAGGAAGTCCAGGATCCAGTTGCAGAGGGAGGTGTTTAGTCCCAGGGTCCTTAGCTTAGTGATGAGCTTTGTGGGCACTATGGTGTTGAACGCTGAGCTGTAGTCAATGAATAGCATTCTCACATAGGTGTTCCTTTTGTCCAGGTGGGAAAGGGCAGTGTGGAGTGCGATTGAGATTGCGTCATCTGTGGATCTGTTGGGGCGGTATGCAAATTGGAGTGGGTCTAGGGTTTCTGGGATGATGGTGCTAATGTGAGCCATGACCAGCCTTTCAAAGCACTTCGTGGCTACCGAAGTGAGTGCTACGGGGCAGTAGTAATTTAGGCAGGTTGCCTTCACTTTCTTGGGCACAGGGACTATGGTGGTCTGCTTGAAACATGTAGGTATTACAGACTCGGTCAGGGAGAGGTTGAAAATGTCAGTGAGGACACTTGCCAGTTGGTCCGCGCATGCTCTGAGTACACGTCCTGGTAATCCATCTGGCCCCACGGCCTTGTGAATGTTGACGTGTTTAAAGGTCTTGCTCACATTGGCTACGGAGAGCGTGATCACACAGTCGTCCGGAACAGCTGGTGCTCTCATGCATGCTTCAGTGTTGCTTGCCTCGAAGCGAGCATAAAAGGCATTTAGCTCGTCTGGTAGGCTTGCATCACTTGGCAGCTCGCGGCTGGGTTGCCCTTTGTAGTCTGTAATAGTTTGCAAGCCCTGCCACATCCGACGAGCATCAGAGCCGGAGTAGTAGGATTCAATCTTAATCCTGTATTGATGCTTTGCCTGTTTAATGGTTCTTCTGAGGGCATAGCGGGATTTCTTATAAGCGTCCGGATTAGTGTCCCGCTCCTTGAAAGCGGCAGCTCTAGCCTTTAGCTCGGTGTGGATGTTGCCTGTAATCCATGGCTTCTGGTTGGGATATATACGTACGGTCACCGTGGGGACGATGTCATCGATGCACCTATTGATGAAGCCGGTGACTGATGTGGTATACTCCTCAATGCCATTGGATGAATCCTGGCACATAATCCAGTCTGTGCTAGCAAAACATTCCTATAGCGTAGCATCCGCGTCATCTGACCACTTCCGTATTGAGCGAGTCAATGGTACTTCCTGCTTTAGTTTTTCCTTGTAAGCACGAATCAGGAGGATAGAATTATGGTCAGATTTGCAAAATGGAGGGCGAGGGAGAGCTTTACATGTGTCTCTGTGTGTGGAGTAAAGGTGGTCTAGAGTTTTTTCCCCTCTGGTTGCGCATGACATGCTTGTAGAAATTAGGTAAAATTGATTTAAGTTTGCCTGCATTAAAGTCCCTGGCCACTAGGAGTGCCGCTTCTGGATTAGCATTTTCTTGTTTGCTTATGGCCTTATACAGCTCGTTGAGTGCGGTCTTAGTGCCAGCATTGGTTTGTGGTGGTAAATAGACAACTACGAAAAATATAGATGAAAAGTCTCTTGGTAGATAGTGTGGTCTACAGTTTATCATGAGGTACTCTACCTCAGCGAGCAATTCCTCGAGACCTCTTTAATACTAGACATCGCGCACCAGCTGTTATTGACAAATAAACACAGACCACCACCCCTCGTCTTACCAGACGTAGCTGTTCTGTCCTGCCTGTCACGGTCGTTGACACATGATGAAGCGGACCAAGGCGCAGCGTTGAAGGTGAACATATTATTTATTTGGAATGATCACACGATCAAAACAACAACGATAACGTGACGTCTACGGTATAACACAAACCAAATCAGAACAAGATCCCACAAAGAATGGCTGAAAACAGCCTACCTAAGTATGGCTCCCAATCAGAGACAACGAGCAACAGCTGCCTCTGATTGGGAACCACCCTGACCAACATAGATCTATATGATCTAGAACAAAACCCAAAACATAGAAAACACAACATAGAAGCTACCCCGAGAAACTAAACATAGAAAATCCACACCCTGGCTCAACATTTCAGAGTCCCCAGAGCCAGGGCGTGACAGTACCCCCCCCCCCAAAGGCGCGGACTCCGACCGCGCCAACAGAACACCACAGGGGAGGGACCGGGTGGGCACTCCGCCTTGGCGGCGGATCCGGCTCTGGGCATGATCCCCACTCCCTCTCTAACCCCCCACAGTACCCCTGGTCCGGTCTGGCCCTGCTGGCCGGAGCTGGACTGACCACTGGTGGAGCGGATTGCTCTAGCTCCGACGTGAAGCATCTGACCGGTGCCGGACCAGCCACCGGTGGAACAGGCACGGGCCGTGCCAGACTGACGACGCACACCACTGGCTTGGTGTGAGGAGCAGGAGCGGGCCGAGCCGGGCTGTCGAAGCGCACCCCTGACTTGGTGCGGGGAACAGGCACGGGCCGTGCCGGACTGACGACGCACACCACTGGCTTGGTGTGGGGAGCAGGAGCGGGCCGAGCCGGGCTGTCGAAGCGCACCCCTGACTTGGTGCGGGGAACAGGCACGGGCCGTGCCGGACTGACGACGCACCCCACTGGCTTGGTGTGGGGAGCAGGAGCGGGCCGAGCCGGGCTGTCGAAGCGCACCCCTGACTTGGTGCGGGGAGCAGGAACGGGCCGAGCCGGGCTGACGAAGCGCACCACTGACTTGGTGCGGGGAGCAGGAACGGGCCGAGCCGGGCTGACGAAGCGCACCACTGACTTGGTGCGGGGAGCAGGAACGGGCCGAGCCGGGCTGTCGAAGCGCACCCCTGACTTGGTGCGGGGAGCAGGAATGGGCCGGACTGGGCTGGCGACGCGCACCGTAGACTTGGTGCGAGTGGCAGGAACAGGCAGGACCGTACTGGGAACACACACCACTGGCCCTACGTGGGGATCAGGAACAGGCCGGACCGGACTGGCAACACATGACAGTACCTCTCGCCGTGCCTCTACAACCTCCTTCCCCCTGGTGACCAGTGACTCCCGTAACCTGGCGTCCTCCTGCTGCCCCGTCGTCCACGGCGTTAGCCCCCCCCTAAAAAAATTATGGGCTTCACTCCTACCCGTGGCCAAGGCCTCCATCCCTCTTGCCAGACTCGCACTCATCTCCTCCCACGTCCATCCTCTCTCCTCGTCACGCTGCTTGATCCAGTCGAGGTGGGATCTTCTGTCACGATCGTTGACACATGATGAAGCGGACCAAGGCGCAGCGTTGAAGGTGAACATATTATTTATTTGGAATGATCACACGATCAAAACAACAACGATAACGTGACGTCTACGGTATAACACAAACCAAATCAGAACAAGATCCCACAAAGAATGGCTGAATACAGCCTACCTAAGTATGGCTCCCAATCAGAGACAACGAGCAACAGCTGCCTCTGATTGGGAACCACCCTGACCAACATAGATCTATATGATCTAGAACAAAACCCAAAACATAGAAAACACAACATAGAAGCTACCCCGAGAAACTAAACATAGAAAATCCACACCCTGGCTCAACATTTCAGAGTCCCCAGAGCCAGGGCGTGACACTGCCGACTGTATATTGTTTGTTCCGTTTTTTTCATTTGAAAACGAGATGGTTCATCTCAAGAGATTTCATCCTGCAAAATTTCAAATAAATAAATATTATTAACTTGATTTTGCTCATGAAACCAAAATGGCTGGAAAACTTTAACTTTAATATCTGTAACCCACCAGATAATGAGTGTGTTTAATTTCTGAAAGGACACATTGATTAAACAGCCCACTGTGACCTCTCCGTCGGAACGTCAATGTCTAGTAAAAACTTTGTCCGAATTACGACTCAGTCGTTCTCGTTTCTAGTAGCAACCACCCTTGACACATTTCAAAGATGGAACCCAACTAGAAACATGGCACTGTGTTAAGAGTGCAGTGAGATAATTAATTGCCTGCTTAGGAAGGAAGGAAGGAAGGAAGGAAGGAAGGAAGGAAGGAAGGAAGGAAGGAAGGAAGGAAGGAAATGAGACAAACTCAGGAGAAGTCAATGGTGAGACAGAGAATTGCTGTACTTTAAGATGGTTAACCACTAACAAGGGGACATTGGAGATATTTTATAATGAGCAGGAACTTGTTGCTAGGGCGTTGACCTTTTGACCCCATGTATCGGCTCTGCATTCTAGCTCACGGAGGGGGAGGCTATTATGACCACCTGAAACGGAAGTATGCAGAGACCTGGCTTGGCGGTTGCTATCTTAGCGAAGTCATTTCCTCCTGATAACCACATTATCCAACTTCCAAATACTGCAACACAAGATTACATCTCGCAAATACGATTGACCCTTTGATTGACAAATGTAGATACCAGGTAGCATAATGAAATATGATTTCCTCTTCAATCCGTGACTCACATTGTATTTTACTTCCCTGATCAATATTGCTGCTGACATTTGGAGGTGAATGTGAAATGATTGACTCTTGAGGCCATGAGTGTAAAGAGAAGCAGGAAAACAAGCAGGGTGTTTTATTTTTTATCAGTGAACTTATTGGAAAGCCTTTGGCTAAATGCTAACCTTTTCAACTGGAGGGCTTGTCGATGCTAACGGTGGTTTTCAGGGCCAGCGCTCATGGAGTTTGACACAAACTATAAACACTCTGAGCTGTAATCTTTTGCATAGTGATATACTGTCTCTCTCTCTCTCCCTCTCTCTTTCTCCCTCGTTCTCCCTCCCTCCCTCCCTCCCTCCCTCCCTCCCTCCCTCTCTCCACGTAATGCATTCTCCTGTCTCCTGTGTCTTCTACATTGGTTAATGGTCACAAAGGGATCATGTAATTGGACATCTTGCTGGGGATATGAAAGAGCATAAAAAATGTAACAAGTGAAGAAAATGGTTGAGCTGCCTTCCATGGCAAACATACTCCCTCACTCTCTCTATAACCAACATATTAGCCATCCTTAGAGACAGGAAACAGCAGTAAATATTGACAGTGTGCTAACTGGAAGGGTGATAGGCTGTTTGTTTATTAACCACGGCTGCATTTCAATTTCACTCGTGACTGCACAATCTGCTTAGCCAGACAAGACAGATATGACATCACTCCGGTGGAGTCGGGGTGTGTGTGTGTTTGTTTGTGTGTGTGTTTTATTGTGTGTGTGTGTGTGTGTTTGTTTGTGTGTTTGTTTGTGTGTATGTGCAACAGTAATCTCATGTTCAACCAAGATGTCATCCATCAACTAACTGCATGACTCAACTTTGAATTATCAAGATAGCCTTGTAGCACTGTTTCTCTCTGATGATGAGAGTCTGAGTGGCTTTAGCAAAGGTTCAGTCTTAATGAGACGGACACATGATGAATGTGTTTTTCTACAGTAGGTGTTGGCAAACTACTTACTGTCAAACCTAACAGCTAACTTAATAAGTACAAACACATGCAGTCACGCATTTGGACCCCAACACCCACATCCACCCAGACCCCCTCCTCTTTCCCTGGTAGCGAACCATTATCTTCTCGGAACTTGAAAGTGACTTTCCCTCTCCGCACATTTCTTTTTGACAAACTATAGTGTTGGCAAGTCAGTTAGGACATCTACTTTGTGCATGACACAAGTAAATTTTCCAACAATTGTTTGCAGACAGATTATTTCACTTAAAATTCACTGTATCACAATTCCAGTGGGTCAGAAGTTTACATACACTAAGTTGACTGTGCCTTTAAACAGCTTGGAAAATTTCAGGAAATGATGTCATGGCTTTAGAAGCTTCTGATAGGCTAATTGACATCATATGAGTCAATTGGAGGTGTACCTGTGGATGTATTTCAAGGCCTATCTTCAAACTCAGTGCCTCTTTGCTTGACATCATGGGAAAATCAAAAGAAATCAGCCAAGACCTCAGAAAAAAAATGGTAGACCTCCACTAGTCTGGTTCGTCCTTGGGAGCAATTTCCAAATGCCTGAAGGTTTCACGTTCATCTGTACAAACAATAGTATGCAAGTATAAACCCCATGGGACCACGCAGCTGTCATACTGCTCAGGAAGGAGACGCGTTCTGTCTCCTAGAGATGAATGAACTTTGGTGCGAAAAGTGCAAATCAATCCCAGAACAACAGGAAAGGGCCTTGTGAAGATGCTGGAGGAAACAGGTACAAAATTATCTATATCCACAGTAAAACAGTCCCACATCGACATAACCTGAAAGGTCTGTCAGCAAGGAAGAAGCCACTGCTCCAAAACCACCATAAAAAAGCCAGACTACTGTTTGCAACTGCACATGGGGACAAAGATCGTACCTTTTGGAGAAATGTCCACTGGTCTGATGAAACAAACATAGAACTGTTTGGCCATAATGACCATCGTTATATTTGGAGGAAAAAGGGGGTACTTGCAAGCCGAAGAACACCATCCCAATCATGAAGTGGGATGGTGGGAAGTGGGAAGTGGGAAGTGGGTGGCAGCAACATGCTGTGGGGGTGCTTTGCTGCAGGAGGGACTGGTCCACTTCACAAAATAGATGGCATCATGAGGAAGGAAAATTATGTGGATACATTGAAGCAACATCTCAAGACGTCAGTCAGGAAGTTAAAGCTTGGTCGGAAATGGGTCTTCCAAATGGACAATGACCCCAAACATACTTCCAAAGTTGTGGCCCTGACCTCAATCCTATAGAAAATCTGTGGGCAGAACTGAAAAAGCATGTGCGAGCAAGGAGGCCTACAAACCTGCCTCAGTTACACCAGCTCTGTCAGGAGGAATGGGCCAAAATTCACCCAACTTATTGTGGGAAGCTTGTGGAAGGCTACCCGAAAAGTTTGACCCAAGTTAAACAATTTAAAGGCAATGCTACCAAATACTAATTGAGTGTATGTAAACTTCTGACCCACTGGGAATGTGATGAAAGAAATAAAAGCTGAAATAAATCATTCTCTCTACTATTATTCTGACATAACTGACCTAAGACAGGGAATTTTTACTAGGATTAAATGTCAGGAATTGTGAAAAACTGAGTAAAAATGTATTTGGCTAAGGTGTATGTAAACTTCCGACTTCAACATCATGTAAGAATGCTGTTCATTGACTATAGCTCAGCATTCAACACCATAGTACCCTCCAAGCTCATCATTAAGCTTGAGGCCCTGGGTCTGAACCTCGCCCTGTGCAACTGGGTCCTGGACTTCCTGACGGGCCGCCCCCAGGTAGTGGAATTAGGAAACAACATCTCCATTTCGCTGATCCTGAACACTGGGGCCCCACAAGGGTGCGTGCTCAGCCCCCTCCTGTACTCCCTGTTCACCCATGACGGCGTGGCCAAGCACGTCTCCAACTCAATAATCAAGTTTGCAGACCACACAACAGTAGTACGCTTGATTACCAACAATGACGAGACAGCCTACAGGGAGGAGGTGAGGGCTCTGGGAGTGTGGTGCCAGGAAAATAACCTCTCACTCAACGTCAAAACAGAACAAAACAAAGGAGATGATCGTGGACTTCAGGAAACAGCAGAGGGTGCAACCCCCTATCCACATCGACGGGACCCCAGTGGAGAAGGTGGAAAGCTTCAAGTTCCTTGGCGTACACATCACTGACAAGCTGAAATGGTCCACCCACGCAGAAAGTGTGGTGAAGAAGGTGCAACAGAGCCTCTTTAACCTCTGGAGGCTGAAGAAATTTGGCTTGGCACCTCAAACCCTCACAAACATTTACAGATGCACAATTGAGAGCATCCTGTCAGGCTGTATCACCGCCTGGTACGGCAACTGCACCGCCCACAACCGCAGGGCTCTGCAGAGGGTGGTACGGTCTGCCGAACGCATTACTGGGTGCAAACTACCCGCCCTCCAGGACACCTACAGCACCCGATGTCACAGGAAGGCCAAAAAGATAATCAAGGACATCAACCACCCGAGCCACTGCCTGTTCACCCCGCTATCATCCAGAAGGCGAGGTCAGTACAGGTGCATCAAAGCTGGGACTGAGAGAATGAAAAACAGCTTCTATCTCAAGGCCATCAGAGCACATTAGAGGCTGCTGCTGCCTATTGAAATCACTGTCCACTTTAAGAAATGGAACACTAGTCACTTGAATAATGTTTACATATCTTGCATTATTCATCTCATATGTGTATACTGCATTCTATAATATTCTACTGTATCTTAGTCCATGCCGCTCTGTCATTGCTTGTCTATATATGTATATATTGTTACTTTCATTCCTTAGATAGATTTGTGTGTATTCGGTATATGTTGTAAAATTGTTAGATATTACTTGTTATATATTACTGCACTGTCGGAGCTAGAAGCACAAGCATTTCGCTACACCCGCAATAACATCTGCTAAACATGTGTATGTGACAAATAACATTTTATTTGATTTGATTTACTAACTGGGTGGTTCGAGCCCTGAATGCTGATTGGCTGAAAGCCGTGGTATATCAGACCATATACCACGGGTATGACAAAACATTTATTTTTACTGCTCTAATTACTTTGGTAACCAGTTTATAATAGCAATAAGGCACCTCTGGGGTTTGTGATATATGGCCAATATACCACGGCTAAGGGCTGTATCCATGCACTCCGCGTTGCGTCTTGCCTAAGAACAGCCCTTTGCCGTAGTATATTGGCCATATACCACACCCCCTCGGGCCTTATTGCTTAAATATATGTCTAATTGATAGAAGTCTGACTCCTTCTGACGTACATTATGAGAGTCATGACTCTAAAACTCCTTGATTACTTGTTTTTCCTTCTTGAACAGTCACAACTCTTTACCATGTCTGAACTTTCCTTTCCAAAGTTTAGTTACACCTCGAATAGGATAAGTCAGCTGTGAATTGTATGAGACATGAACCACAGGTATTGCTAATAGCTCAGGAAACACAGTGACATCTCCATCTGTTGTGAAAAAAACAAGCTGAAAGGCTGGCAGCCAGGTAGGAGTGCAAAGTGTGGGATGCGCCAGAATGTATTTAGCCTACCCAATGCCTACAGCTTAGAAAAGGGAAATCCCTTTGCTAGTGCTGAATGCATTGCTAATTAGTTTAGCGGTAAGCATCATGGCTAGAGCAGTTAGCATCATAGCTAGAGTGGTTAGCTAAAGTAGTACATTTTCTTGTTCTTCATTGGCTGATTGCGTTCAACTCATAGGAATCCCCACCCAGTTGACCACTTTAAAATGGTGGAAGCCCTCATTGGAAATGTCATGCTAAAATGGGTTATATCAATGATTAATTTTCTATCTCTATGGCTTAGGCACAAAGACAGAGTAGTTAGCATCATTGCTCGTTCAGTTAGCATCAAGCACAGTTAGCATCTTGGCTAGGGATCCTCATACTTGGTGCTTGTTATTACATCGAGTATGCCATCAAGGAATGAGTGCATGAGATAACTAGTTCTAACAAGGGGGACCCAGTGGGGTTTTCCAAAGTAGCTGGGCTCACTTTGAGGAATCAACAACAAACACCATGGGGTGTGTTGCGTGTTGGAGAGAAGAGTGCTAGCTGGGCGCAGCAGGACGTCACTGGGTCATCCTAGCATAGCTATTTAGCCCTGAAGCTAATGAATGGACTCTGAGGAAGTTTCCTGCTGTTTACTTCCCTGCAAAATGATATGTGGGGACCTGAGGGATGGAGTTTGGGGTGAGAGAGCGAGAGCAACAAAACTGCCTTTGATTGCAGTGAAGAAGCTACATTGACAGTTTGTGTCTCTGCGATGTGAAGATGAGCGAGAGACAGTTAGGATGGAATGTGGTTGGCGGCTGACACTGTGGCATTTCAAGGTCCC
Organism: Coregonus lavaretus; assembly: GCF_964263955.1. Taxonomy (NCBI): domain Eukaryota; kingdom Metazoa; phylum Chordata; class Actinopteri; order Salmoniformes; family Salmonidae; genus Coregonus; species Coregonus lavaretus. The sequence goes on from NW_028161837.1 coordinate 28,877, forward strand.
ACAAGCAGGATGAAAAGAGAAGCAGGTCCTTCATTAAATGTGGCTTTGTGATAAAAACAAGGGATGAGCCCGAAAGGGAGGGCGAGAGACGTGATGAGAGGGATTGATGAGCTATTGAGAATGAAAGAGAGAGAGATAGATGGAAGGAGTGATTGAAAAAGACAGGTATGGTTCTACAGTATGTAGAGATATCTGTTTAGGTTCCCCTAACGTGTGGACCCCCCCCGCGTCATAGAAAACCCCACCCAGAGGAAAAAGTGCAATACTCATTAGTCCCAATACAGCCACCCCAACCTCCACTCATCCCCATCACCCTTTCCCCTTTTGACGTTTCCCCCAGAACCTACCACCTGCATCAATAATTCTCTCTCCATCGCCCCCTCCCTTTCACTCTCCCTTTCTCGCAGGGCCGGCTCTAGCCTTTTGGGGGCCCTAAGCCAGATTTGGTTGGGGGGCCCCACACCTCCAGCAAAACATTTTAGTGGCCCCTCTCTTGACGGCGGATATCTTTTTATTTTTTATTTAATTTACTGCAATTCTACACATTTTGCCATGGAGCGTAGAGAAAATTTTGCAGTTTTAAAGCAAGTTTTTGCAATTCTATACATTTTGCCATGAGGCGGAGAGAAAATCGTACAATTCTATATCAAATTTCATGCAATTCTACTAATTTTGCCATGGGGCAGAGAGAAAATATGTGCAGTTTTACAGCTAATTTCCAGCAATTCTACACATTTTGTAATGACTTATGCCATGTTAATATGATATCTGAGTGAGAATGACTAACAAAATCAGTGTGGGTCCCCTCAAGGTCAGAGTCTCTGGGCACGTGCCCTGCATGCCCGGTCGGTATTCAGTCATGACTATTAGTTCAGATAGCAGGCTAGACTAACTACCAATCTACAAATTGTTAACTGACATGGCTAATTGAGTGACTGTCAGTGATGACTGACATAAAAAGGGAAAAAAGGCTAATGCACAACCAAATTTCGAAATTGCACCTGGTGTATTATACTATTCTTATTGTCAATATTATGTTCGGACACCGACTGAGTTCCCCAAAAAATAAATAATAATAATAATTGTTATTTGTTTTGGTGAGGGGGCCCCCTATCGTCCAGGGGCCCTAAGCAACCGCTTATGTCGCTTATGCCTAGAACCGGCTCTGCTCTCTCGCATACCCTTAGCATCAATATTTCAATAGCGAGATTCCCCCACTCTGTCCCACTCACTCTCCCACTCTCTCTCTCTCTCCTTCCTTCCTTCCTTCCTTCCTTCCTTCCTTCCTTCCTTCCTTCCTTCCTTCCTTCCTTCCTTCCTTCCTTCCTTCCTTCCTTCCCTCCCTCCCTCAAGAACTCTCGCTGGCAGGATGCAGTGTACGAGGAGCCAAAGGAAATCTGACAAAGTTAATACAAATTATTGAAATTACCATTGACAGGAATCTTGTTAAAAACTTTCTACAGAATGCAGGCATGGATTATTTCTTAAGATCCCTTGACATCATTTTAATCCACCCAATGAACAATCTCTTCCTCAAAGTAATGGTTGCATAAATCCAATAGGGCACTGAAGCAGGCAATTAAGCTGTGATGCAAAATTATTTGAAAAAAGTATAATAACCATGGAGGATAAATAGGTACACAATGAATTGATTGGTAGACTGACAGTGATGATCAATGAGAATACATTACAATCAAGTGGTGGTTGAAGATACCCACTCAAGGTTCATGCTGATCAAATGAATGAATAAATACTGTAGATAAACATCTTTCTAAAGACAACACCCACAATGCACCTCCACTTGTGGTCATTCTCCATGTGATGTCATCTCACCTCTTCCCTGCTCCCTCCCTCCCGCCTCCCTCCATCTCTCCTTGTTTCACATTCCTCTCCCTCTCCTCCCTCCCCCCTCCCTCCATCTCTCCTTTACCTCTCCTCCCTCCCCCCTCCCTCCATCTCTCCTTGTTTCACTTTCCTCTCCCTCCCTCTCCTCCCTCCCTCCCCCCTCCCTCCATCTCTCCCTGTGTTTAAAATTCCTCTCCCTCCCTTGCATCCCTTCCTTTCTCATACCCCATCCATCTCTCCCTGTGTTTCAAATCCCTCTCTCCTCCTGTCACAGCCCATTCTCCCCTCTGCCAGCTGTGCAGGGTAGAGGCCCGCTGTGCCAAGTGCCATTTGGTTAGCTACTTCCTGGCCAGTAATTGCGCAGATATTTTCCCCCCCTCCGCCCTCCTCTCTGGTGCAGAAGATGGATCATCTCTCACCCTCTTTATTTCTCCTTTAACGCTCTCTCTCCTTTTCTCTGGTTCACTCTCTCTTTTTCTTGCTATCTTATTTTTTCTCTCTCTCCTGTTTACCTCTGTCTCTCCTTCTTGTATTATTGTTATATGTGTAAACCCAGATCATTTGATAGCATTCTGTCTTTCTCATGCTACCTGGCTTAAACGTGTGAATATGTGATACTGTAACATCATACAACTAATACAAAACTAAACCAAATATTCAGCAATGGTCACTGATGTGAGCTACAATGACCTACTGGAGTCAGTGAGGAAAGCTGAGTAAGCGAACGAGAGAAAGAAAGAGAGGGAATGGTACATGAACACGATAGAGGGATAACTACAAGTGCTGAACTTTCATCACATCAGTCATAATGATCGTTGTCTCCAGCTGGTTTGGGTGTGTTACATGTTCATTCCATACCAGCCTTTGGCATCAAAGAGTTGGAGTAGGAGCCAAGCAGAGCTGCAGCCGCGGAGTGCTTGCAGTAACTGACGGCCCGAGGACATCTCTCCTCTCCACAGCTCCATCTCTCTCCCACAGCCCTACAGAGGATTGTGGGTAGCACACCGGCTGCCACGCTCTAAATAGTCATCATCAATCAATTTGAAACTCTCAGCTAATAGTGGCTATATTGGTTTCTACAAAGGGATGGGGCGCTACGTCGCCCGTATGTTCTCAGGGTAATTATCGAAATCGGCGTCCCACGGATGCACCAACAGATCAAACTCAGGCTCGATGGTTTATTGTCGTTGTTTTTTCCTCTCCTCCTTTAAATGCGCTCATTAGGATAGGTTTTCCTCTCCAGCCTTTAATCTGAGTGATGGGATTTTAAAGTGACTTCAGCGAGGACACACACACTGACCAACACAGGCTCTTTCTTTCCTATCTCCGTGAGCATAATGATGTTGTCCTCTCTACTCATAGACCAGTGAATAAGGAAAGGTGGAAAGTCATGTGTGTGTCTGAGGTATAATGGTCTATCATGTTGTCCTAAAACGAACTGCAACCTTTATGTGCTACTATGTTATTTCCACAATTTATTCCACAAATATGAATGTGAACAGCTGTGGTCCTATGCTGCTATGCCAGTCCTCTGTAACGGATCAAATCAAAGTTTGTTGTGATTTATTTGCAGGGTATTCTCTTTGCCGTTTCGACTTGCTTTGATACCGCCCAGGATAGCAATAACCAGTACATTTAAGAGGTCTGCTCCTTTGACTACTGCGTTGGCAGCAGCCCAAACTGACAGGCCTCAGACTGGGTTACTGACTGCAATATCCTATTATCTGAGCTCTCTGGAGTGTGGACGGGAGGGGCTCCATTGCTATTTGAGCAGCATTTACAGTGGGGAAAAAAAGTATTTATTCAGCCACCAATTGTGTAAAGTTCTCCCACTTAAAAAGATGAGAGAGGCCTGTAATTTTCATCATAGGTACACGTCAACTATGACAGACAAATTGAGGAGAAAAAATCCAGAAAATTACATTGTAGGATTTTTAATGAATTTATTTGCAAATTATGGTGGAAAATAAGTATTTGGTCACCTACAAACAAGCAAGATTTCTGGCTCTCACAGACCTGTAACTTCTTCTTTAAGAGGCTCCTCTGTCCTCCACTCGTTACTTGTATTAATGGCACCTGTTTGAACTTGTTATCAGTATAAAAGACACCTGTCCACAACCTCAAACAGTCACACTCCAAACTCCACTATAGCCAAGACCAAAGAGCTGTCAAAGGACACCAGAAACAAAATTGTAGACCTGCACCAGGCTGGGAAGACTGAATCTGCAATAGGTAAGCATCTTGGTTTGAAGAAATCAACTGTGGGAGCAATTATTAGGAAATGGAAGACATACAAGACCACTGATAATCTCCCTCGATCTGGGGCTCCACGCAAGATCTCACCCCGTGGGGTCAAAATGATCACAAGAACGGTGAGCAAAAATCCCAGAACCACACGGGGGGAACTAGTGAATGACCTGCAGAGAGCTGGGACCAAAGTAACAAAGCCTACCATCAGTAACACACTACGCCGCCAGGGATTCAAATCCTGCAGTGCCAGACGTGTCCCCCTGCTTAAGCCAGTACATGTCCAGGCCCGTCTGAAGTTTGCTAGAGTGCATTTGGATGATCCAGAAGAGGATTGGGAGAATGTCATATGGTCAGATGAAACCAAAATAGAACTTTTTGGTAAAAACTCAACTCGTCGTGTTTGGAGGACAAAGAATGCTGAGTTGCATCCAAAGAATACCATACCTACTGTGAAGCATGGGGGTGGAAACATCATGCTTTGGGGCTGTTTTTCTGCAAAGGGACCAGGACGACTGATCCGTGTAAAGGAAATAATGAATGGGGCCATGTATCGTGAGATTTTGAGTGAAAACCTCCTTCCATCAGCAAGGGCATTGAAGATGAAACATGGCTGGGTCTTTCAGCATGACAATGATCCCAAACACACCGCCCGGGCAACGAAGGAGTGGCTTCGTAAGAAGCATTTCAAGGTCCTGGAGTGGCCTAGCCAGTCTCCAGATCTCAACCCCATAGAAAATCTTTGGAGGGAGTTGAAAGTCCGTGTTGCCCAGCGACAGCCCCAAAACATCACTGCTCTAGAGGAGATCTGCATGGAGGAATGGGCCAAAATACCAGCAACAGTGTGTGAAAACCTTGTGAAGACTTACAGAAAACATTTGACCTGTGTCATTGCCAACAAAGGGTATATAACAAAGTATTGAGAAACTTTTGTTATTGACCAAATACTTATTTTCCACCATAATTTGCAAATAAATTCATAAAAAATCCTACAATGTGATTTTCTGGATTTGTTTTTCTCATTTTGTCTGTCATAGTTGACGTGTACCTATGATGAAAATTACAGGCCTCTCTCATCTTTTTAAGTGGGAGAACTTGCACAATTGGTGGCTGACTAAATACTTTTTTTCCCCCACTGTTTATGTCATTAGAAAAGTGATTGTGTTTTGTGGGTGTTTCTTTGTGTGCATGCATGTGCATGTGTGTGTTGTGTTTTGACCAGCAGGCAGGCAGGCCAGACCACACACACACACACACACACACACACACACACACACACACACACACACACACACACACACACTGTAAGGCAGGTAGGGGTTCCCCCTGAGGGAGATAGGGGGTAGAAGTATACTCAGGACTGAGTCATTTGTCACTATTCAGCAGCAGGTCTGTCTGCTCCCTCTCAGCCCAGTGTGAGCTGGGGAAGTGAAAGGTTTATCCAGGATGGCATAGACAAAAATCAGAAGTGAATGGAGACTAAGGTTGGCTGCGCTCTAGGAGTGACATTTGGGTAAATTGAAGGTTCAGTGGGAAAGAGAAAAGGGGTTTCTGAGCGCAATGTGTGTGTGTGTGTGTGTGTGTGTATGCGCATACAGTACATGTGTATGTGTAAATCCAGCGACGTCTATAACAATACTGCTTGATCTTATCTACCATGGGAACGGGGCTACAGTAGCTTAGGTTCACTATCAAAGCACTGAGACAGACTATTCCTGGGCTCTAATTACTCTACACCGTCTTTTTATCTCTCATTACTCTCTCATTTTAGTCAGCTGGTAACACTGTGTGCGTGTGTGTGTGTGTGCGTGTGTGTGTGTGTTCATGTGCGTGTCTGCGTGTGTGTGTGTGCGTGTGTGTGTGTGTGTGTGCACATGTGCTTGTCTGCATGTGTGCATTTGCGCGTGTGCGTGTGTGTGTGTGTGTGTGTGTGTGTGAAAACACCACAACTTTAGTGGGAACTTTGGGCATTGAAGGGAGAAAATGGCTTCAGCATAGCCCTCATTTCTCACTGCCCATTGTTCTTCACACACATTCAATGACATTGAGAGAAATGAATGGCACATTTGGCAGGAAGGAACAGGGCCTCTGGAATGCATAGAAATGTATGTGAAGTATACAGAGAGGAATAATATGCAATAGCTGTCCATCTTGTTCCTCATTCTGTAACCATTAAATAGTGAAAATTGTGTGTGTTGATGTCTATTGTGTGTGTGTGTTGATGTCTATTGTGGGTGTGTGTTGATGTCTATTGTGGGTGTGTTGATGTCTGTTGTGTGTGTGTGTGTTGACGTCTGTTGTGTGTGTGTTGACGTCTGTTGTGTGTGTGTTGATGTCTGTTGTGTGTGTGTGTTGATGGGTATTTGGGACATATATTTGGGGCAAGATCTATTCTAGATGTATTTATGTGGAGGGCACACGTTGACGGATATAGCATGTAACAGATTGGGGTGTGAGGAGGTTTGACGTAAAGTACAACAGCGTAGTTGGAGCAGAAGCAGACAGCTACTACACGTGTCTGTGTACAGCGTTGGGTCCAGAAAGTTGCCATCGTTTAATTGTATCTGAGGCAGAATGAGATAGCTATAATGATGTGGCTATGGGCAGCCAGACACCGGTGATGTGGTTGCTGTACTCTATACTGTTAATAGAACTGGAGCAGAGAGAAGATGGTAAACATACACACTCCTCTCTGTGCTCTGCCCTCTGTCTCCAAACCTGGAGGCACTACGGTTACCCCTCACTAATTACAATGACATACAGGCCCCAGATGGGGATGGGGAGTGGGTAAGGGGTCCCTGCAGGAACATACAGCACTTGCTGTCATACACAACACGCGCACACCTACGCGCACGCAGACCCACACACTTGGTACAGTTGACGTGCAGCTGACTTGACGTGGCTCGACAGGGCAGACGGAGGGGGGCAAGGGGGGAGGACAGACTTAACCAATGAGAGAGAGGATAGATGAGTAAGCACTTTCTATTTCAGGAAATAAACACAATGTCACCTCTGCCCCCAGGGCCTGATCTCTGCTCTGCTCAACGCTGACAAACACCTTCTGAAACCAAGTCCTACACACAGTCTAAGTGCAGTCAGTACAGTCGTGGTCAAAATAATTGAGAATGACACAAGTATTGGTCTTCACAAAGTTCGCTGCTTCAGTGTTATGAGATATTTTTGTCAGATGTTACTATGGTATACTGAAGTATAATTACAAGCATTCCATAAGTGTCAAAGGCTATTATTGACAATTACATTAAGTTTATGCAAAGAGTCAATATTTGCAGTGTTGACCCTTCTTTTTCAAGACCTCTGCAATCCGCCTTGGCATGCTGTCAATTCACTTCTGGGCCACATCCTGACTGATGGCAGCCCATTCTTGCATAATCAATGCTTGGAGTTTGTCAGAATTTGTGGGGTTTTGTTTGTCCACCCGCCTCTTGACAATCGACCACAAGTTCTCAATGGGATTAAGGTCTGGGGAGTTTCCTGGCCATGGACCCAAAATGTCGATGTTTTGTTCCCCGAGCCACTTAGTTATCACTTTTGCCTTATGGCAAGGTGCTCCATCATGCTGGAAAAGGCATTGGTCGTCACCAAACTGTTCTTGGATGGTTGGGAGAAGTTGCTCTCGGAGGATGTGTTGGTACCATTCTTTATTCATGGCTGTGTTCTTAGGCAAAATTGTGAGTGAGCCCACTCCCTTGGCTGAGAAGCAACCCCACACATGAATGGTCTCAGGATGCTTTACTGTTGGCATGACACAGGACTGATGGTAGAGCTCACCTTGTCCTCTCCGGACAAGGTGTTTTCCGGATGCCCCAAACAATCGGAAAGGGGATTCATCAGAGAAAATGACTTTACCCCAGTCCTCAGCAGTCCAATCCCTGTACCTTTTGCAGAATATCAGTCTGTCCCTGTTGTTTTTCCTGGAGAGAAGTGGCTTCTTTGCTGCCCTTCTTGACACCAGGCCATCCTCCAAAAGTATTCGCCTCACTGTGCATGCAGATGCACTCACACCTGCCTGCTGCCATTCCTGAGCAAGCTCTGCACTGGTGGTGCCCCGATCCCACAGCTGAATCAACTTTAGGAGACAGTCCTGGCGCTTGCTGGACTTTCTTGGGAGCCCTGACGCCTTCTTCACAACAATTGAACCTCTCTCCTTTAAGTTCTTGATGATCCGGTTAAAATGGTTGATTTAGGTTCAATCTTTCTAGCAGCAATATCCTTGCCTGTGAAGCCCTTTTTGTGCAAAGCAATGATGACAGCACGTGTTTCCTTGCAGGTAACCATGATTAACAGAGGAAGAACAATGATTTCAAGCACCACCCTCCTTTTAAAGCTTCCAGTCTGTTATTCTAACTCAATCAGCATGACAGAGTGATCTCCAGCCTTGTCCTCGTCAACACTCTCACCTGTGTTAACGAGAGAATCACTTACATGATGGCAGCTGGTCCTTTTGTGGTAGGGCTGAAATGCAGTGGAAATGTTTTTTGGGGATTAAGTTCATTTTCATGGTAAAGAGGGACTTTGCAATTAATTGCAATTCATCTGATCACTCTTCATGACATTTGGAGTATATGCAAATTGCCATCATCAAAACTGAGGCAGCAGACTTTGTGAAAATTAGTATTTGTATCATTCTCAAAACTTTTGACCACGACTGTACAATAAGAATATTGATCAGGCAAATTCAAATATGGACCTCGAAGCCAGTTCCACAACTCATTTTCATTGTTCCCCTCTAATCAAGGACTGATTTAGACCTGGGACACCAGGTGGGTGCACTGTAATTATCCGGTAGAAGAGAAAAGCAGCAGTATTGTGGACCTTGGATTTGAATTCCTCTGATATAGATAGTCATAAATGTAGGGGCCGTACAACACTCCCCCTAGAGTCGATTGACGCAACCGAATATTGAATAGCTCCCTGTGTGTTTCTGCTAGAGACTACTTACCTTTTCTTGCAGTGGCTGCAGCTGCAGATAGCTTAGTGGTTAAGAGCGTAGTGCCAGTAACCAAAAGGTTGCTGGTTCTAATCCCCGAGCCAAGAAAATCTAAAAAATCTGTCGATGTGCCCTTGAGCAAGGCACTTAACCCTAATTGCTCCTGTATGTCGCTCTGGATAAGAGCATCTGCTAAATGACAAAAAAATAATAATAAAAAAAACACCTCTTTCCAACAATATAAAGTTTGTGCCTATTCCTCAACATGTGGAAGCAGCCTTTTTCTACATATGAGAGGATCCGGACAAGAAGATCTTCACATTTTTTATATACATCTTTTGTTTATACAGTTGAAGTCGGAAGTTTACATACACCATAGCCAAATGCATTTAAACTCAGTTTTTCACAATTCCTGACATTTAGTCCTGGTAAAAATTCCCTGTCTTTATTTTAAGAATGTGAAATGTCAGAATAATAGTAGAGAGAATGATTTATTTCAGCTTTTATTTCTTTCATCACATTCCAAGTGGGTCAGAAGTTTACATACACTCAATTAGTATTTGGTAGCATTGCCTTTAAATTGTTTAACTTGGGTCAAACGTTTCGGGTAGCCTTCCACAAGCTTCCCAGAATAAGTTGAGTGAACTTTGGCCCATTTCTCCTGACAGAGCTGGTGTAACTGAGTCAGGTTTGTAGGCTTCCTTGCTCGCACACGCTTTTTCAGTTTTGCCCACAAATTTTCTATAGGATTGAGGTCAGGGCTTTGTGATGGCCACTCCAATACCTTGACTTTGTTGTCCTTAAGCCATTTTGGCACAACTTTGGAAGTATGCTTGGGGTCATTGTCCATTTGGAAGACCCATTTGCGACCAAGCTTTAACTTCCTGACTGATGTCTTGAGATGTTGCTTCAATGTATCCACATAATTTTCCTTCCTCATGATGCCATCTATTTTGTGAAGTGCACCAGTCCATCCTGCAGCAAAGCACCCCCACAGCATGATGCTGCCATCCCATGCTTCACGGTTGGGATAGTGTTCTTCGGCTTGCAAGGACCCTCTTTTTCCTCCAAACATAACAATGGTCATTATGGCCAAACAGTTCTATGTTTGTTTCATCAGACGAGAGGACATTTCTCCAAAAAGTACGATCTTTGTCCCCTTGTGCAGTTGCAAACCGTAGTCTGGCTTTTTTATGGCGGTTTTGGAGCAGTGGCTTCTTCCTTGCTGAGCAGCCTTTCAGGTTATGTCGATATAGGACTCGCTTTACTGTGGATATAGATTTTGCACCAAAGTACGTTTATCTCTAGGAGACAGAACACGTCTCCTTCCTGAGCAATATGACGGCTGCGTGGTCCCATGCGGTTTATACTTGCGTACTATTGTTTGTACAGATGAATGTGGTACCTTCAGGCGTTTGAAAATTGCTCCCAAGGATGAACCAGACTAGTGGAGGTCTACAATTTTTTTTCAGAGGGCTTGGCTGATTTCTTTTGATTTTCCCATGATGTCAAGCAAAGAGGCACTGAGTTTGAAGGTAGGCCTTGAAATACATCCACAGGTACACCTCCAATTGACTCAAATGATGTAAATTAGCCTATCAGAAGCTTCTAAAGCCATGACATCATTTTCTGGAAATGTCCAAGCTGTTTAAAGGCACAGTCAACTTAGTGTATGTAAACTTCTGACCCACTGGAATTGTGATACAGTGAATTATAAGTGAAATAATCTGTCTGTAAACAATTGTTGGAAAAATTACTTGTGTCATGCACAAAGGAGATGTCCTAACTGACTTACCAAAACCATAGTTTGTTAACAAGAAATTTGTGGAGTGGTTGAAAAACAAGTTTTAATGACTCCAACCTAAGTGTATGTAAACTTCCGACTTCAACTGTACCTTCAAAATCAAATGGCTAAATTATACATTTTATGACCATCTTAAAACAATTACATATGTTATCTTAGTAGATATTGCGATCTAAGGGCTTAGACCTACAGGGGGAATACTATACAGTAGGCGGGAACTAGTAGAAGTGAAATCCTTAGCTAAAACTTTTAGATCAAGGAAGTCCCTTGCGTCCCATTAGCAGATATGTTTATGTGATAGTTTTTATGCGTGTACATCTAATGATTCTCCAATCCACTCTGTGTCTGGAACTGAAATGGTCCATTGGGTGTGGTGCTGAAGTTCAATTACTCCAGAGAGTCTACACATTACGACCCATTATTATGGTGAATATGTTTAAATCTTTCATCAAACAATGACAGTGTTAGGATCAATAGAAACTTCCATGAAACCAACTTCAGTTTAGTAACTTTCATTGGAAATATAAAATAATTGCTCAAAAGAACCACATTTCAAACCTTCTCTCATTAAAACACAACTTTGAACAGGCCCATCGAGATTGGGCCATTGAGCAGTCCCTTTCAGATAATTTGGAGAATGTTATGAAACCATGTAAAACCACCGTCTAGTCACAGCTCCTGTGTTGGGCAGGCCCAGCCCCTTACTACCATACTCCCCCTACCCCCTGCTTGTCCTTTCAAATTAGCCTGATCTCCCACAATCCTTTATTCAGACTCTGCCAGCCAATCCACAGCAGCCCACAGGGCCCCATGCCAGCATGTGCCCGCTCTGACATGGTCCTGCTGATGCCAACCAGAGAAAGGCTTTCAGACAACCATTTACGTCATTTAGCAGACGCTCTTATCCAGAGCAACTTACAGTTAGTACATACATTTTTCATACTGGCCCCCCGTGGGAATCGAACCCACAACCCTGGCGTTGCAAGTGCCATGCTCTACCAACTGAGCTACAGCAGGACAATCACCTCCAGGCATCAGCCTGAATGTCCTGTCTAGTTCAATCTCTCTACTAGTCCCCATCAGCCTGAATGTCCTGTCTAGTTCAGTCTCTCTACTAGTCCCCATCAGCCTGAATCTTCTGTTTCTAGTTCAGTCTCTCTACTAGTCCCCACCAGCCTGAATCTTCTGTTTCTAGTTCAGTCTCTCTACTAGTCCCATGGACCTGATACTATACAAAGCAGCAAGCTAACAAGGACAGAAAAGAAACATCCCACAAGGGAAGACTGTCTTTTCACGACATCCACGACTTGAGTCAATCTAGAACAATCAATGTAGTCGTGTTATTGTGGAGGAAACTGGAGAAAACTACACACTGTTGTAGTGTTGTTCACAGCGGCATGTTCGAACTCTGAAAATGGTGGTAAACCAGATTCTTTATAACCCTGTTTACAGTATGGGTTGGTGTGGAAATGTTTTGCTCCTGCTCCGTAGTTATGTTTGAAGTGCTCTGCCTCGCACACTAGCCCAGAAAACAAGTAGGCTACAACGTCCTGCTGAGCTTTTCAACAACACTTAAGCTCATATAAAACAGACGGCAAACACAGTGGTTTTATGAGTGGTTGTAAACCACAGAGCACGAGAAGGAAGTTCCACTGTGTGTAAAGTGGGTCTCTTGGGGAATCAGTGTATCAGTGTGTGGGGTCAGCTCAAAAGATGGGGAGATCCACACAAACCTCTATTCTGTTAATAAATTAACACCTATCTATTTACAAAGAAACATAGCATAATTCACTTATCTACGCATTAATTCACTTAAAGACGAGAGTATCAAGAGCTCCCTCAGTCACACACATCTTTTTCATCGATGGTGATCGTCGTAAGGTCAGTGTGAATAACCTGAACCTCTGACTCTTTTAAAACAGTGTCATCTATCATTTGGTCGTATCATAAAACCATGTACAGTAAACAGAGGTTATTTACATGTAGTGTTATTAAATGTTATGTGTGTTTAACTGTGTTCGTCTACTGAGCAATAGCCAAATAATGACTGTAGCTTGGGGAGTCAACACAAGTCCTCAGGTCTTAGTCTGGCTAGAACTTTGCACTGCCTGATGAGAGGAAAAGCCCAGGTAGGATCTTGTCCTCATTTAGACACAACACCTTTTCCTATTTTTCAAACCTGAAAGAGGCTGCACCTTTTTCTGTGTTGTCGTGTGAGAAAGAAAATGGAAATCAATGCGTCTGGGCAGCACAGGAGCCCCAGCCATTAATGTGGAATCGATGGCTAATGTCACAGTCATTTTTCCTCATTCACGGGCCAATAGAAGTCTTTGGAAACTGGAAAGACATGGGACAGGAATGACGCCTGGGCCTAGGTGGGAGAGTGTAGGTCAGGGGTCGAATGAGAATATGCAGTAGGTGCAGGGGGATTGTGGTGAGCTAATGGTGCAAGTGTTGAAATTCTCCATGAACGGGTCAACAAAACTATAATTTTTTTGGTCTTTCGCCAGCCCCTCTCCCTCTCACTGTAGGTCCATTATGTTTCGGATCTCTGCCAGCCGTCTTCCACCTATGATTCATTGCAAGGTAGTAAATCATAGGTGATCTTTCCTTACACACGCGTAAAGGGAACTAGGCTAAATGTGACTACACCTTTGATGCGTGATTCAGTGGCACCTGTTAGTCCTTTAGAATCTCCTGTACATACATGCTGAAGGGTTCTGCTTGGTGCCTGAATGACGTCAAGCTGGGGTATCAAATACTAAAACCAACCTAATGAACTAAATACATCTAGGCCTAAGACTAGGTAAACCTGACATTTAGTTGCAGATCGTTATTCCCAGCATAGCTTTATTCAGTAAAATGATTTACCCTGGCTCATGCCAAACTAGAGTGACACTCTTCAGGACCCAGGTTCCTTTTAGGTCACTGTGGACAGTAGAGTCAAACCTCCTACAGAGGCACTATCACAACACGTCAAATAAACTGTTATAAAACACCGATGTAATTTTTTTTAAAGCCTTCCACAAACAGAGAGCCAGTGTGTAATCATCGGACTCCACCTTATGAGAGAGGAAGTGGCGATTGTAAAAGGGCATCAACCACACACACAAACGTACAATACGCACACGCGCACGTGCACGCACACACACACAGCCCTCCGACCTCATACACACACAATGCAATCCCTCCAAGTCACTACAATCACAACAGAGCCAGGTTTCCATAAAACCCAACTCCGTAATAATCTTCAACTCTTTAAATATTTATGGGGCAAACATCCACATTCCTCTCTACCTCCCTTATATTATCTGTCAGCAGAAATGATTTATCCTCTGGAAGTGTGCTAGGCTGCATTACATATAACATACCACAGCATTGTTGAATACTCGTTTCTGATTGGCTGGAATGACATTCTAGAATGGACATTAAAACCAGATAACGGGACATCATCACCACCTGGTATGGCAACTGCTCGGCATCTGACCGTAAGACGCTACAGAGGGTAGTGCGTACGGCCCAGTACATCACTGAGGCCAAGCTTCCTGCCATCCAGGACCTCTATACCTGGCGGTGTCAGAGGAAGGCCCAAAGAATTGTCAAAGACTCCAGTCACCCAAGTCATAGACTGTTCTCTCTGCTACCGCACGGCAAGTGGTACCGGAGCACCAAGTATAGGATCAAAAAGCCCTTTAACAGCTTCCACCCCCAAGCCATAAGACTGCTGAACAATTAATCAAATGGCCACCCAGAATATTTATATTGACCCTCCCCCTGTTTTTACACTGCTGCTACTTGCTGTTTATTATCTATGCATAGTCACTTTACCCCTACCTACAGGTACAAATTACCTCGACTAACCTGTACCCCCATACATTGACTTGGTACCGGTACCCCCTGTATATAGTCTCGTTATTGTTATTGTTATTTTATTGTGTTACTTTTTATTTTATTTCGTAAATATTTTCTGAACTCTATTTGTTGAACTGCATTGTTGGTTAATGCCTTGTCAGTAAGCATTTCACTGTAAGGTTTACACCTGTTATATTCGGCGCATGTGACAAATAAAATAGTATTTTATTTTATTTGAAAAGATATCGGGACACCTTGCAATCATGATGCAATATGCGCCTACACATGCAGACTGCACTTGCTACAAAGTTACAGAAAGCTAGACCAACAACCACACAAACTGAAATTGGATACATTGTAAACGCAGGTCCAACAAGGAAAAAACGTAGCTCTAGTAGAGAGGGCAAAACATGAGAGATCCAGGGCCAGACAAGAGGGGGGTTAGGAGAGGGTCAGGGCCAGAAATGGGAGGTCCAGGGCCAGAAACAAGGGTTGATAGGAGAGGGCCAGGACCAGACACGAGAGATCAAGAGCCAGACATCAGAGGGCCAGGTCTAGGGCCAGACACAATGAATTGTAGGAGAGGGCCAAACATGAGAGATCCAGGGCCAGACAATAGGGGTGATAGGAGAGGGCCAGATATGTGGGATGATAGGAGTGGGTCTTCACCAAATATGAGGTGTCCAGTGCCGGACATGAGCGGTGCAGGACCAGACATGTGGGATGAGAGTAGAGGGCCAGACATGAGAGGTCCGGGGCCAGACACGAGAGGTGATGGGAGATGGTCAGGGCCAGACATGAGAGGTCCAGGGCCAGACACAAGGGGTGATAGGAGATGGTCAGGGCCAGACATGAGAGATCCAGGGCCAGACATGAGGGGGGATAGGGGCGGCAGGTAGCTTAGTGGTTAAGAGCGTTGTGCCAGTAACCGAAAGGTCGCTGGTTCTAATCCCCGAGCCGACTATGTGAAAAATCTGTTGATGTGCCCTTGAGCAAGGCACTTAACCCTAATTGCTCCTGTAAGTCGCTCTGGATAAGAGCGTCTGCTAAATGACAAAAAAAAATATATATATATAAAAAAAATTGGAGAGTGCCAGGGCCAGACATGTGGGATGATAGGAGAGGGTCAGAGATTAGTGTTGATAGGAGAGTCCCAGGGACAGACATGTTGGGTGTAAGGAGAGGGCCAAACATGAGAGATCCAGGGCCTGACATGAGGCGTCCAGGGCCAGACAGGGGTCAAGAAATGCGAGTCCCAGATCCAGACATATATAAGAGGTGATCACTTCACAACAACAAATAATACTTTTGGAGGATTAAGGGGAGTAGAAAGTCCTGGTTTCCATGGTCCCAGGGGTCCTCGCTCCTCGATGTTCAACCAGCCCAGAGGCTCATCTCGAGGGTATTTCCCAGACAATAGGGGGCAGCCACAGTTTGAGAGTCCACGGCCAGTGGTAAGACCGTTGAGGCCTAAAGGGGGTTTACTCCCAACTCGCCCGGAGGGTTAGGGTTAGGATTAGGGTTTGCCGAACAACAGCCCGGATGTTTTTAGAGAAGACCAGTGGCGGAATAGTCACTCGCCTGATACGAGGAGAACAAGCCTACCCATAGAGGACTGTGAAATGAGATACTATGGAGACAGAGAAAACAACTCTGAGGAGCATGGCTGTGGTGGTAACCCCCGAGACAGGGGGGTACTTCCAGGGCACAGCGCCCTGCTTGTCCCAGGAGAGGCAGTTGCCTGAGGACAATGGGAGAGAGCGGGTTGGCAGTCATGGAAGACAGTGGGGCAGGGGTACAGGTAGGCCTGTGAGTAGGGAGAGAGAAAGGGTTAGAGGGAGAAAAGTAGA
The DNA here is from genome assembly GCF_964263955.1 of Coregonus lavaretus. Lineage (NCBI taxonomy): Eukaryota > Metazoa > Chordata > Actinopteri > Salmoniformes > Salmonidae > Coregonus > Coregonus lavaretus. The sequence continues at coordinate 45,423 of NW_028161837.1, forward strand.
TAGGCCCAGAGAGGAGGTAGATGAAAAGCAAAAGACACCCATAGAAAAGGACAGAGACATTGGCAGAGCCACAAGCAGGGAAGGAGAGGCAAACAGAGGAGGTGTTAGTCTGCACAACCGTTCACTCTCAAAAGACAGTGACATAGACAATTTAAAGGATGGAAGTGGAAAGAAAGAAGAACAAATGGAGGGAAAGGGTAAAAAGGTTGAATCAACAGACCCCACCCAGACAGACCCCCCCCCCCCCCCCCCCCCAGACATACACCCCCCAGACAGACACGCCCCAGGAGAGCAAAGGGCCTGACTACTGTTAACAGAAATGCACGGACTAAGTTTGAAGTTGGTTCAGTTCATAATGTACTACGTAGTCGTTTTCTCTACATCATAAAACACCCATAACTTTTTGAATGTCCCCGGGACCACCCATACGTAAAAATGTATGCACACATGACTGTAAGTCGCTTTGGATAAAAGTGTCTGCTAAATGACATATTATTATTATTATAATTACTAATATTTGGTACAGAAACCTTTGTTTGCAATTACAGAGATCATACGTTTCCTGTAGGTCTTGACCAGGTTTGCACACACTGCAGCAGGGATTTTGGCCCACTCCTCCATACAGACCTTCTCCAGATCCTTCAGGTTTTGGGGCTGTCGCTGGGCAATACGGACTTTCAGCTCCCTCCAAACATTTTCTATTGTGTTCAGGTCTGGAGACTGGCTAGGCCACTCCAGGACCTTGAGATGCTTCTTACAGAGCCACTCCTTAGTTGCCCTGGCTGTGTGTTTTGGGTCGTTGTCATGCTGGAAGACCCAGCCACGACCCATCTTCAATGCTCTTACTGAGGGAAGGAGGTTGTTGGCCAAGATCTCGCGATACATCCTCCCCTCAATACGGTGCAGTCGTCCTGTCCCCTTTGCAGAAAAATATCCCCAAAGAATGATGTTTCCACCTCCATGCTTCACGGTTGGGATGGTGTTCTTGGGGTTGTACACATCCTTCTTCTTCCTCCAAACACGGCGAGTGGAGTTTAGACCAAAAAGCTCTATTGTTGTCTCATCAGACCACATGACCTTCTCCCATTCCTCCTCTGGATCATCCAGATGGTCATTGGCAAACTTCAGACGGGCCTGGACATGCGCTGGCTTGAGCAGGGGGACCTTGCGTGCGCTGCAGGATTTTAATCCATGACGGCGTAGTGTGTTACTAATGGTTTTCTTTGAGACTGTGGTCCCAGCTCTCTTCAGGTCATTGACCAGGTCCTGCCGTGTAGTTCTGGGCTGATCCCCACCTTCCTCATGATCATTGATGCCCCACGAGGTGAGATCTTGCATGGAGCCCCAGACCGAGGGTGATTGACCGTCATCTTGAACTTCTTCCATTTTCTAATAATTGCGCCAACAGTTGTTGCCTTCTCACCAAGCTGCTTGCCTATTGTCCTGTAGCCCATCCCAGCCTTGTGCAGGTCTACAATTTTATCCCTGATGTCCTTACACAGCTCTCTGGTCTTGGCCATTGTGAAGCGGTTGGAGTCTGTTTGATTGAGTGTGTGGACAGGTGTCTTTTATACAGGTAACGAGTTCAAACAGGTGCAGTTAATACAGGTAACGAGTGGAGGACAGAGGAGCCTCTTAAAGAAGAAGTTACAGGTCTGTGAGAGCCAGAAATCTTGCTTGTTTGTAGGTGACCAAATACTTATTTTCCACCATAATTTGCAAATAAATTCATAAAAAATCCTACAATGTGATTTTCTGGATTTTTTTTCCTCAATTTGTCTGTCATAGTTGACGTGTAGCTATGATGAAAATTACAGGCCTCTCTCATCTTTTTAAGTGGGAGAACTTGCACAATTGGTGGCTGACTAAATACTTTTTTTCCCCACTGTATGAGTAGACAAAAATATGTTCTTCTTTAAAATGTCCCCGAGATTAAATTACTTTCGGTGTGGGATGAGGGAAAATTGACAAAATGCTGAACAGATTAATGGAAAAATTATTTCCCTGTCACAATGGGGGGAGAGGAGGAAATGGGCCCACTGCTTGCTTATTTGTCTGAGCCAAAGCAGGGCTAACTCTTTACCAATTTATCCACCTCTATCTCTCTCCCTCACGGCTGGCTAGGGACTCCTGGGCCAGATTACCTAAATTAACTCATCCTAATCTCAAATTACAGTTAATTTCGTTGTGAGCAAACAATCCTCCGGCCAGAACGATAGCCTACATCCGTTCTCTGAGACAGCGCTGTGTGAATCAGATGCAGAGTACTGTAGGACTTATGGAATAGGCTACACTGAGTGACCTTGACGAGAGGGATATTGTTCAATTAATAATTGATGTTTGTGTGAATGAGTTGGTTGGTTGTTTGGAGGCGAGATGGACAACAACATATTATTAGGCCATGATATCCAATGTAAATCCAACTTCACATAGAAGCTCACAACCCATGACTCAAACAGGCCAGGTCAAGGTGTTCAATCAGTGGTGTTGCCCAGCTCCATCCCCACCCCATCCCAGCTCCATCTCCAGCCCCATCCCCAGACCCAGCTCCGGCCCCGTCCCCAGCTCCTTCCTCAGCTCCAAACCCAGACCAGGCTCCAGCTCCAGTGCCATCATACTATCACTGTCCCTCCATCCCTGGGCGTATATCTGCGCCAGCCATTGGCCTAACTCGCCCATAAATCACTGGGGCCCACGCCACCGGGCACACTCCAAAAAGTGCCACCTAATTACATTTCAAAGACGCCGAGGTGTCAATCCACGGCGTAAATAACAGCGCCTGTAAATCTAGCCGCTGCACATCTCACACCCATCTGTCACCGTCGATAATTCCCTACTCTTCCGTCACCACTACTGCCATCACTACCTCTCTTCAACCCCATGTCTTCCCACACACTTCCATTCCATCATTCTCTCCTTCTCCCCAGGCTATTAGTGGCAAGGCCTCAGTGACTGTTAGGAGTGATGGGGGGGGGGGGGGGGGGGGGGGGGGTTTGTCTCCCTACTAGGGGGTGCCCTTGCTGGGTTTGGGGGTGTTTGTCTCCCTACTCGGGGTGCCCTTGCTGGTTTTGGGGATGTTTATCTCCCTACTAGGGGGTGCCCTTGCTGGGTTTGGGGGTGTTTGTCTCCCTACTAGGGGGTGCCCTTGCTGGGTTTGGGGGTGTTTGTCTCCCTACTCGGGGTGCCCTTGCTGGGTTTGGGGGTGTTTGTCTCCCTACTCGGGGTGCCCTTGCTGGTTTTGGGGATGTTTATCTCCCTACTAGGGGGTGCCCTTGCTGGGTTTGGGGGTGTTTGTCTCCCTACTCGGGGTGCCCTTGCTGGGTTTGGGGGTGTTTGTCTCCCTACTCGGGGTGCCCTTGCTGGGTTTGGGGGTGTTTGTCTCCCTACTCGGGGTGCCCTTGCTGGGTTTGGGGGTGTTTGTCTCCCTACTCGGGGTGCCCTTGCTGGGTTTGGGGGTGTTTGTCTCCCTACTCGGGATGCCCTTGCTGGTTTTGGGGATGTTTATCTCCCTACTAGGGGGTGCCCTTGCTGGGTTTGGGGGTGTTTGTCTCCCTACTCGGGGTGCCCTTGCTGAGTTTGGGGGTGTTTGTCTCCCTACTCGGGGTGCTCTTGCTGGGTTTGGGGGTGTTTGTCTCCCTACTCGGGGTGCCCTTGCTGGGTATGGGTGTGTGGAGGGTGCAGAGGGGTGAGGAGCCAGGACCATTGAGGGGTGAGGAGCCAGGACCATAGAGCGGTGAGGAGCCAGGACCACAGAGGGGTGAAGAGCCAGGACTATAGAGGGGTGAGGAGCCAGGACCATACCAGACGAGCAAGATCATTTCTATGCTTGCTTCGAGGCAAGCAACACTGAAGCATGGATGAGAGCATCAGCTGTTCTGGATGACTATGAGATCACGCTTTCCGTACCCGATGTGAGTAAGACTTTTAAGCAGGTCAACATTCACAAGGCCGCAGGGCCAGACGGATTACCAGGACGTGTACTCCGAGCATGTGATGACCAACTGGCAAGTGTCTTCACTGACATTTTCAACATGTCCCTGACTGAGTCTATAATACCATCATGTTTCAAGTCACCACCATAGTCCCTGTGCCCATGAACGCTAAGATAACCTGCCTAAATGACTACCGACCCGTAGCACTCACGTCTGTAGCCATGAAGTGCTTTGAAAGGCTGGTCATGGCTCACATCAACACTATTATCCCAGAAACCCTAGACCTACTCCATTTTGCAAAGCGCCCCAACAGATTCACAGATGATCCAATCTCTATTGCACTCCACACTGCCCTTTCCCACCTGGACAAGAGGAACACCTGCGTGAGAATGCTATTCATTGACTACAGCTCAGCGTTCAACACCATAGTGCCCTCAAAGCTCATCACTAAACTAAGGATCCTGGGACTAAACACCTCCCTCTGCAACTGGATCCTGGACTTCCTGACGGGCCGCCCACAGGTGGTAAGGGTAGGTAACAACACATCTGCCACGCTGATCCTCAACACGGAGGCCCCTCAGGGGTGCATGCTCTGTCCCCTCCTGTACTCCCTGTTCACCCATGACTGCATGGCCAGGCATGACTCCAACACCATCATTAAGTTTAACGACGACACGAAAGTGGTAGGCCTGATCACCGACAACGATGAGACAGCCTTTAAGGAGGAGGTCAGAGACCTGGCTGTGTAGTGCCATGATAACAACCTCTCCCTCAATGTGATCATGACAAAGGAGATGATTGTGGACTACAGGAAAAAAAAGAGGACTGAGCACGCCCACATTCTCATCGACGGGGCAGTAGTGGAGCAGGTTGAGAGCTTCAAGTTTCTTGGTGTCGACATCACCAACAAACTATCATGGTCCAAACACACCAAGACAGTCGTGAAGAGGGCATGACAAAGCCTATTTGGCATGGGTCCTCAGATCCTCAAAAAGTTATACAGCTGCACCATCGAGAGCATCTTGATTGGTTGCATCACCGCCTGGTATGGCAACTGCTCGGCGTCCGACCACAAGGCACTACATAGGTAGTGCGTATGGCCCAGTACATCACTGGGGTCAAGCTTCCTGCCATCCAGGACCTCTATACCAGGCGGTGTCAGACTAAGGCCCTAAAAATGGTCAAAGACTCCAGCCACCCTAGACACATACTGTTCACTCTGCTACCGCAAGGCAAGCGGTACCGGAGTGCCAAGTCTAGGTCCAAAAGGCTTCTTAACAGCTTCTACCCCCAAGCCATAAAACTCCTGAACAGCTAATCATGGCTACCCAGACTATTTTCATTGCCCCCCCACCCCCCTCTTTTACTCTGCTGCTACTCTGTTTATTATCTATGCATAGTCACTTTAACTCTACTCACATTTACATATTACCTCAATTACCTTGACTAACCGGCGCCCCCGCACATTGACTCTGTACCAGTACCCGCTGTATATAGCCTCCCTACTGTTATTTTATTTTACTGCTGCTCTTTAATTATTTTTATTTATTTTAATGTTTTGCTTAAAACTGCATTGTTGGTTAAGGGCTTGTAAGTAAGCATTTCACTGTATTCGGCGCATGTGGCAAGTAACATTTGATTTGATTTGGTTCAGGGCTCCAAGGCTATACCTCCTGACCTCGAAGGTGCTGTCTTATTAGGGAGTCCACACACCATAGAGATGCACTAGAGAGTTAATCTCGGTCACACTTTATTTGGATAGTCCGGATAGTACATCTGCTTTACAGATGGTCATACTATCAGTAAACTATGTGTTGATAAGCAACTGCTTGCTAAGTTTACGGTTAGGGTTAGGTTTAGAATAAGGTTAGGCTAAGGGTTAAGGTTAGGGTTAGTAAAAGGGTTAAGGTTAGGGCTAACTTTAGGATTAGTAGATAGTTAGTTGAAATGTTACTGATAGTCTATAGACTGTAGAGGATCTACAGATGGCCTGCCCTAACGTACCTCCTGGACCGTCCAAATAAAATATATAAATATTGACCATTTATTTGACCAAGACGCGCGCCGACAGAAAGACCCATCATTGTCAGATAAAGCATCCGAGCAAACGAATCAGCGCCTCTCTGTCTCAGTATGTGTAGACCATATATTTGATGCTGTCTGGACGAAAAGAGTATGGCATGATATTCACTTTTTTGCCAGACCACATCAGATACATGGGGCTACATAAGGGCGGCAGGTAGCTTAGTGGTTAAGGGATGTAGCTCAGTTGATAGAGCATGGCGTTTGCAACGCCAGGGTTGTGGGTTCGATTCCCACGGGGGGCCAGTATAAAAAAAATGTATTCACTAACTGTAAGTCGCTCTGGATAAGAGCGTCTGCTAAATATGTAAAATGATAAATTAAGAGCGTTGTGCCAGTAACCGAAAGGTCGCTGGTTCTAATCCCCGAGCCGACTAGGTGAAAAATCTGTCGATGTGCCCTTGAGCAAGGCACTTAACCCTAATTGCTCCTGTAAGTCGCTCTGGATAAGAGCGTCTGCTAAATGACCAATTATTATTATTACATTATGTAAGACAGAAGGGTGCCGTTTCAGTCGATCGGATGCTATTTTGGACTAACGTGCGAAGGAAACCTACTTTTTGAAGTAATTTGTTTTAGAATCACCTAAAAACATAATGACTGGTTGTGTTCATGACACATTAAAAGGCCAATACATTTTTACAGTTCAACAACATATGGTTACTATAAAACCCACAATAGAACTGCTAAAGCAGTCATTTGCTGCTCATGAATGTAAAACAAATATTACACTGCCATTTTTAAAGTCATGCCCCCTCCGTCCTTGACTTTTCCTAAATAAGTCTATAAAACCCACTGTCATTGTTAGAATCTTAATATCACAAACAGAACTGGTGTTATAGACAGTTTAAGGAGGGCATGTCATTTTTATATGGTTTTCCCCATTGCCCCTCCTTCTCTGGACAGTAGGGCCAGCTCCCCTCCTTCTTCCAATAGTTGAAGATTCAGTGTCCAGTTGAAAATCACCCCGATAATTGCCTCGAAAGTGAACCTAAACTTCCCGAAACTCATTTCACACATATAATAAAATATTTAATAAATTAAGTAGGCTAAAGTATGATGGGGGAGAATGAGTGAGGGGAAACGAACGATGCATAATTATGTAATCACCAATTGTGAATGAAGAACAGGGCGAGCAATTCTATTGTAATGATCTATTCTAATCTGAAAATGTTATGTACTCTATCAGTCTACACTGGCCTACTTGGATTACACAGTGAGAGCGTGCGAAATTTACAATGGCAAGAAGACCAAGACGAATGGATGCACTGGTTAGCGTTGCTACAAAATCTGAAAGAAAACGACTCCGATGGTGGGGAAGAAATGAATCATGATGACATCTCTGATGAGTATTCTTCTGATTCTGATCCTCAACCTGAACCTACACCTCCTCCGAGGGATAAGCGCAAACTGAGCACGTGCCCACGCCACCAACAAATTAAACGGTGAGACAGGAGAGAGGATGGCATCGTTTGGAATAGAACAAGCTGGCGAGAATTCTACAGGCTATTATCAGCACAAAATGTCATCACTGAGGGAGCAGGCCCTACATCTCAAGCAAGAAATATTTGTATTTTGTCGTTATGAAAAGAAGCTTATGACAGGTTCCAACACCAATGCTTTCTGTTTCATAGTTGTAACAAAGGCACTCCAAGAATACAATTCACAATTGACTGAACACTTATTGAAATCATTGAACGCTTAATGTTCCTATTTTATTCATTTATTTTTACATAGCCTATATCCACATAGGAGGTCCCGTGAAAAAAAACATGCTACCCTACGGAAATCAAATGCCCGTCCAATGGATTCGTTCAGGCGCCTGCCCTGAAATAAAGTGTTACACATCTCCTATCTTTGTAATGGCACTGCCCATGCTGAAACAGGCTTCAGTCCATTGTGTGCACTCTTGCCAACTCTATGGTGGACACCAACAGCTTGGTCTGTATAGAACTAGTACACTAGGTTTCATTCTACCCCCTTCCCTACAACATTATTGAATGACATATAGTGACTTATAGTGTTCTGGGGGGGAAAACATGAACTTTTCCAGCTCTTGTCTAAATTCACTATTAGAAAGTGTTCAGTCGTGAAAAACATAAAATATCTCAAGATACCTCAAAGTTCAATAAAGGTTGGATAAAATTCCTTTCTACTGACCAGATCAACAGGATAAAATTCCTTTCTACTGACCAGATCAACAGTACATGAACCAAAGTCCATGACAGAGCAGGTTGAGAGAGAGAGCAGTGAGAGAGCCAGTCAGGCCATATTGTCTAGGTCCAGACTGCACTGCAAAGGCTCCCGTCTGTAGTCTGGGGACAGAGAGGAGGGGTGACTTCTGTATTGTTTATGTCACAGCTGCCTTGGGACATATGTCCTTCCCTGCTATCTCTCTGCTATCCATCAGGGAGTGACAAACCCTGACAGGGCCAGAGAAAGATAGCACCCCTGTTCCACTCGGAAGGGGGGGGGGGGGGGGCTTACCACATCACATCGCTGTTCCATGCTCGCAGTTTTGTTGACAGACCAGGAGATAGATGCACGTACAGGGGGGAAAGCGGGTGTGTGTGTGTCGTGTGTGTATGTGTCGTGTGTGTGTGTGTGTGTCGTATGTATGTACGTGTTTGTATGTGTATCAATCCCCATCACCAAGGTAACTACACCAAAAAGAACATTCAAACGGTGATAAATCCTACCTAAGAAATAAATCATAGCGGATAAATCATCTTGTTTCAAAATGTCTCCCGAGAGAGGCAACCTATGATCATGATGCATTTGGCGTTGATTTCCATTACAGGATTTCAAAGGGAACCGCTGCAAAGGTTAGGGAACCGTCGCAGAGGTTAGGGAACCGTCACAAAGGTTAGGGAACCACTGCAAAGGTTAGGGAACCGCTGCAAAGGTTAGGGAACTGCTGCAAAGGTTAGGGAACCGCTGCAAAGGTTAGGGAACTGCTGCAAAGGTTAGGGAACTGCTGCAAAGGTTAGGGAACCGCTGCAAAGGTTAGGGAACCGCTGCAAAGGTTAGGGAACTGCTGCAAAGGTTAGGGAACCGCTGCAAAGGTTAGGGAACCACTGCAAAGGTTAGGGAACCGCTGCAAAGGTTAGGGAACCGTCGCAAAGGTTAGGGAACCGCTGCAAAGGTTAGGGAACTGCTGCAAAGGTTAGGGAACCACTGCAAAGGTTAGGGAACCGCTGCAAACGTTAGGGAACCACTGCAAACGTTAGGGAACCGTCGCAAAGGTTAGGGAACCGTCGCAAAGGTTAGGGAACCCGCTTACTGGACCCCTGTGAGCTCGCATGCACACACACACACACACACACACACACACACACACACACACACACTCACACGTCATGACCTCATGGGCTGAGGATCAAAGATGCCGGCTAGGCAAAGGTTTGAATACCCCCTTTCCTGGGGGCCAGTTTTATGACCGGTCGTAAATTCCTTGCAGAGACCTTATTTTCCGCGCCATGCAGTATTGGGAGAGGGAATTTCCCTGTGAGACAAAGGAAGTCTTCCCGCCAAGACTCCAATATCCAAAAGTGGATAATGAAACAATATTCCTACTTAAAAGAATGGGGGAAATGGTTGGTGGGGACTTAAAGAACAATCATGTCAAATTTGTTACTATGTTGTGATGTCATTAAAGACGGTGGAACAACATAACTGTATCTCTGGGGGTGTACACTTCCCAGTTATGAGGTTTGCATCTAATTGTTGTATAAAACAAATGATTAAGTATAATAATACTTTTGTGAAGATAACAATGTGATTTTAGCATTCTAGATGAGATGATTGTTTTCCATATTGATTTGTTCTCAGTCAGTGGCCACGCCCAGATGAGCACAAACATGATGGAACGCCCCTTTTACCCTGAGTGCATAAAAAGCCTCGTGACGAAATTCAGACCAGGAAGCCCACGGCTTAAAATGGTTGACACTCCACTCTACATGACCAGCAGACGTGAAGCGTGAGCTAAACGTTACAAAATGGTTTAAAACTACAACTCCTTTACCAAAGGAAGACCAAGCTTACTACGGTAAAGCTAGATGTTGCAAATGGTTGAATTTCTACAAGACCAAGAAGCGTGAAGCTGAAGCTCAAGCTGAATCTAAACTTTACAAAATGGTTAGACCAGAAAGACCAGAAAACGTCAGACGTTAGTCCACAAGTTTGAACTGGAGAAACTCTGAAACTCTCAACCTCTACACGAGGTGAAGAAGAAGACAATGACCATCATCATCTCAGTCTGCAGGTGGCATGTACAGTGGCTTGCGAAAGAATTCACTCCCCTTGGCATTTTTCCTATTTTGTTGCCTTACAACCTGGAATTAAAATGGATTGTTTGGGGGTTTGTATCAATTGATTTACACAACATGAGCGTGCATAACTATTCACCCCCCCAAAGTCAATACTTTGTAGAGCCACCTTTTGCAGCAATTACAGCTGCAAGTCTCTTGGGGTATGTCTCTATAAGCTTGGCACATCTAGCCACTGGGATTTTTGTCATTATTCAAGGCAAAACTGCTCCAGCTCCTTCAAGTTGGATGGGTTCCGCTGGTGTACAGCAATATTTAAGTCATACCACATATTCTCAATTGGATTGAGGTCTGGGCAATGACTAGGCCATTCCAAGAAATGTCAATGTTTCCCCTTAAACCACTTGAGTGTTGCTTTAGCAGTATGCTTTGGGTCATTGTCCTGCTGGAAGGTGAACCTCCATCCCAGTTTCAAATCTCTGGAAGTCTGAAACAGGTTTCCCTCAAGAATTCCCTGTATTTAGCGCCATCCATCATTCCTTCAATTCTGACCAGTTTCCTAGTCCCTGCCGATGAAAAACATCCCCACAGCATGATGCTGCCACCACCATGCTTCACTGTGGGGATGGTGTTCTCGGGGTGATGAGAGGTGTTGGGTTCGTGCCAGACATAGCGTTTCCCTTGATGTCCAAAAAGCTCAATTTTTGTCTCATCTGATCAGAGTACCTTCTTCCATATGTTTGGGGAGTCTCCCACATGCCTTTTGACGAACACCAAACGTGTTTGCTTATTTTTTTTCTGGTCACTCTTCTGTAAAGCCCAGCTCTGTGGAGTGTACGGCTTAATGTGGTCCTATGGTCAGATACTCCAATCTCCGCTGTGGAGCTTTGCAGCTCCTTCAGGGTTATCTTTGGTCTCTTTGTTGCCAAAACTGCACAGATGCCTCTCACTGAGGGGGGCTTGGAGGTGTGTGTGTGCGTCTGTGTGTGTGTGTTCCATTGATGTTCAAACCACCTCTTTATTGTACTTCATATGGGTGCCAATATCAACAAGCTGACAAACGGGACCGAGACATCCCCACCTATCATGGCCTGTTACACATGTCCTCTGCAATAAACATGTTCCTACTGAGAGTGTTTAAACTGTTCCGACACCATATCCGAAAAGCCCAATCACATCTAACAAGCACACTAATGAACTATCCTCATTATATTCCCTTTAATCACGTAACACAATCTTGTAATTTTACACACTTGATTTATCAAGACTTTCCCTCTCCAGTGTTTAATAACCTAAGCATGTCACAGTATGGAATGTATAGTGTGACGCTCTGCACATAATGAGCTGCTTATCATGCTAGCACAATACATGCTGGAGAGAGAGAGGGGGGGGGGGGGGGGGGGGGATTGAGAGAGAGAGGGAGAGAGAGAGAGAGAGGGGAGAGAGACAGCGAGACGGACTAGAGAGAGAGATAGAGGGAGAGGGAGAGGGAGAGAAAGAGACGGGAGAGAGAGAGCGTGCGAGAGATCTCTGCTGGAGCTTTGGTGTGTGGCAAGCCGGTGGTCAAGGTGACAGTGGACTGCAACACCCCCCCCCCCCCCCCCCCCCCCCCCAACACACACACACATACATAACACAACTGTAATTTTCTCCCCCGTCCAAGACACAGAACATCCCGGAGCAAATAGGAGTGTATTGACAGGAGTGACCCTGTCAGTGGTCTGTTATGTCCACAGGGCTATCAAGGCAACCTGAGAGTGTCAGTTTCATACTGCAGCCAGGCAATATGTCTGTCATGAGAGATGGTCCAGGAAATGGACTCGAGCATCAGTAATGCTCCTGTGAGCATTAACCATCTTGTGTGTGTGTGTGTGTGCACGTGTATGTGCATGTCTGTGTGTGTGCGTGCGTGTTTGTGTGTGGCCAGAATATAAAAGTCCACTTCTGAGAAAACCGTCTATAGGGAGAAGAAAATGGTCCCTGAAAGGCTGGGGTGGTGAAGTCGTGAGACAGCATGCTCTTACAGATGTTTAAAGGAAGAAGGAGATACTGTACAGTACATTAGAGGGCATTATACAAGACATGTGGAGAGTCAAGGGTCCATTATGGATGAACAGGTCAAGGTTTGATGTTCTATTATGCTGTAGTCTTACATTCATGCTGCTTTATATATATATATATATATATATATATATATATATATATATATATATATATATATATATATATATATATATTTATGAAAGCATTTCAAGAAATATACCCTTCATAAAACCCATATAGAATATTATTACACTTGAATGCAAATTAAAGTATGTACCACCAAATAAAACCTTTCATCACCCACCTGCATATTTTCACGATCGACACCAACTCTAGTCAACACATACTGTACATCAACCCAATAAAATAAACCTTAAAGCATCAATAGCAACAGACTTTGCCCACACATTACTTGAAAGCTCTGTACAAGCTTCAAGAGAAGATAGCAACCTCCAACTCTATTCTCATCCAGGGCGCTCCTGGCTGCAAAGAGAGGCAAACATTGCAAATGAAACACTGACAACAGATGGAGCAGACATTGGGAGGTGAGGTCAGCTTTCATTCACGTCAACACTGCATAGCTTTGATTTCTCTGAAAAGAGTCTCTCTCTCTCTCTCTCTCTCTCTCTCTCTCTCTCTCTCTCTCTCTCTCTCTCTCTCTCTCTCTCTCTCTCTCTCTCTCTCTCTCTCTCTCCTCTCTCTCTCTCTCTCTCTCCTCTCTCTCTCTCTCTCTCTCTCTCTCTCTCTCTCTCTCTCTCTCTCTCTCTCTCTCACTCTCACTCTCACTCTCACTCTCACTCTCACTCTCACTCTCACTCTCACTCAGAGGGAGGCGGCATGATAGAAGATGAAGAGAAATAGAAAGCAGACCAAAGTGACTGCCGTCCAAAGGCAGTGTTTGGAAGACAGGTTGACATGTTGTGTACTGTATAGGAGTGATGTAAACATCATTGTGAAACGTATATTATCTATATATCCTCTTCGTGGTAAGTTATATAAGAGATTAATTTAGTTATTGATGATATAACTGTTTTCATTTATTGTTTGTGCATTGGAAAGAATGTCAGTCTGGTACATATTGTTAAGGCTTTTAAAAATACTATTTAAACATTGTAAAGAAATCTCAGCCTGGTGCATGTATAAAATCAGTTTACAATATATGAGTATCTAACCCTAACATTAGATAATTCCAATAAAACAATACCAGTAAAACTGAGACCCAAAAGCAAAACATCCCTGTAGTGTCCACCAATACATCTCTCAACATCTATACCTGTGCTCCAGTTGCACCTTCTCCATCAAACGGCCATTTATGGCCTATTTTTAAATAGCTATAATTTGTTTAAGCCCGGGTGTAGAACTGGCCGTTGTGGACAGCCTGTTATTATGTGACTGGTGGCTGGACACCAGTTAGATGAACAAGTAAGGCCAGCAGCTCTGACAGAAGGACTGGTGACTGGACACCAGTTAGATGAACCAGTAAGGCTCTGACAGAAGGACTGGTGACTGGACACCAGTTAGGTGAACCAGTAAGGTTCTGATATAAGGATTGGGAAAATCAGCAGGGTTCCTATGTCCACTATACAGATCCTGACAGCTGTAGAATACTGCGCTATAGGATTTTATTGGAGAGTATGTTCAATGATGCACCACTTGAAGTACACTTAACATGGTGTAATGCAGCAACCTACAATGGTTTGCGACTCAAGTACTATCACAACACAACGAGAAACAGCCTGGTTGTCATAGTGCCATTTCATACGTCTCTGTGAGGAAGACAGCGCTTCCTTTGCTAGAGCACAGGCACCATGTAGGCGCTCACGAAAGCGACTAGTCCAACACATTTTCTTTCGCACACAACTCTTGTGATAAAAACTGATCCTTATGGACTTAGGTCCTCTCACTGTGTGTCCAAACACCAGTTCAGCTGGGCTGAACCCTATGGATTCCTGTACCGTCTCACGGACAGCAAACAAAACTAGAGGAACTCCCTCATCCCAATCCTTCTCAGATTCCAAACAATATTTACGGAGCATAGACTTCAGTGTCTGATGCCAATGTTCAAGCGCACCCTGAGACTCTGGGTGATATGCGCTTGACACACGGTGTGTAACAGACAAGGATTTTAACACCTGTTTGAAAAGCTTAGAAAGGAAATCCCTTGATCAGTTTGTACCACCTTAGGTAACCCAAAAGTTGAGAAGAATTTGATCAAAGCTTTACTCACCACCGGAGCAGTAATCCTTCACAGAGGAATGGCCTGTGGGTATCACAATCAACCATCACATGTTCAAATGGTTCACCTATGACAGGTATGGGACAAAGAGGAGCGGCAGGAATAACCTGGTTCGGTTTCCCAGTTACCTGACAGGTGTGGCATGTCCGACAGAACTGAGCCACATCTTGTTTTAACCGGGCCAAAAGAAATGTTGCAAAACCCGATCATAAATCTTGGTGACTCCCAGATGTCCGGACCACTGGTGATCATGAGCGAGGGATAAAACATTTAGTCAAAAGGCTGTAGGAATCACTATTTTGTAAACAGCATTCCAATCTCCGCCAGCGCCACCATGGGATGTCCATTTACGCATGAGGAGATTACCATCAATGAAGTATGCCATGTTTTTCTTCTTTAGCTCCTCCTCTGAGACAACACTAGAAAAACATTTTGCCAGGCTAATGTCAACCTTCTGGTTAGTGATCAACTGCTCACGAGTGACTGGTAACTGTTTTGCATCAGCAACAAGTTCCACATACTTCTCCCCTTCCCTGGGCTGTTGGTCAGACTGCACCAGCTTACCAGAGGTAGCACACAAGCTATCCTCTGGGTCACACTCTCTGAACAGAATCGTGTTCAACAAATCTATCGCATCACCCACTTGTCGTGCTTGAGCACGTCTGACAGCACAAGCGGGGAACACATCTGGATAACTCTGTGCCAGCTCCTCAGAGAGAGACTGATCACTTTCATCTAATACCTCCAATACGGGTATCACCTTTCCTCCGGCAATATCCTTGCCCATTATAAATGTCACACCTTTTACTGGCAACATAGGACGTACTCCAACTCTGAACAATCCACTGATTAACTCAGAGTGTACGTTCACAAAGTGCAATGGCACTGGGACAAATCCCATTTAAATTCCCTGTACTAACACACTGGAACCACAATATGTATTATCGGACAAGGGCAACACATCAGATAGTATGCACGACTGCGCCACACCTGTATCTCTAAGGATTCTAACCGGACGCTTAGAAGCTTCGTCATCTGATATGGAAACAAACCCCTCAAAAATGAACGGTTCATAACTGCGATCTGGGACTGGGACTTTCAAACCACATTTACTATGAGGCATCTGTTTTGATTCCGGCCTTACGAATCAGCCCAACACTCATTGGCGGCCTGGCGTGCAGAGGCATCCCCTGTTTGTGTTTTAGCAGGAAGCAATCATTAACCATATGTCCCACCTTATGACAATAGAAACAGTGACGCATATCTTTTGGGCATGCTGGATGTACTGCTGGTCGACTAGGGCTAAGAGTTATCAACTCTGCGGCCCTGCTCTCCGTACGAGCTGAAAACACGCTCTTGTGCGTCAACACAAACTCGTCTACCAGTACAGACGCTTCCGACAGTGAGGATACTTTCTGTTCGTTTAGGTAAACTACAATGTGTTCGGGTAAGCAATTTTTTAACTCTTCTAACAAGATTAACTCCCGTAGAGAGTTAAAATCAGTTACCTTACTAGCAGTGTGCCATTTGTCAAACATATTTCCTTTGTCTCTAGCAAACTCCACATAAGTCTGAGTAGAATACTTTTTATGAGACCTACATTTCTGTCGAAATGCCTCAGGAACAAGCTCATAGGCACGAAGAACAGTAGCTTTGACCACGTCATAATTCAAGCTGTCTTCAAGAGGTAGCGCTGACAGAACCTCTTGGGCTTTACCTGTTAATTTACACTGAAGTAATAGGCACCATTAACACTGAAATAGGAGTCAACCTCTGACTCCCTAAACACAGGTACTAAAGTGATCTGTCTACTAATATCAAAAGTAGCAGACGACACAGCTGGTGAGGACGGCTCACTAGCAGGCATAGCATGAGCAGAGACTAACCTCGCTGTCTCTGCCTCCAGTTCCATTTTACGTGTCTCCAGTTCTTGATCAAGTCTACGTGTCTCCATTTCCATCTTACGCGTCTCCTGTTCTGCCTCTAGCTTACTCATCTCCAACTTTTCTCGCTTGATTTGTGCCCGCTCTTCCGCCTCCATTTGGAGCCGTGTCGAGCGGACATCCCTCCTGGCATCACTGTCAGACAGTGGGGAGAGTGTGTCAAAATGGGGCAATGTGGCTGGAGCCTTTACCTCGCCCTCGTCCTCAGACACCAACGGGCTTACAGGAGCAGCAGCCACATCCTCTACAGGAGATGCAGGCTCAGGCGGCGGTAACTCAAGCACTCGCTCATTCAATAATACCTCTAACACCAATTTCCTAACTTCCGCTTTCACGAAAACCCTCGGTATGGGTATAGAAAAGTGGTCAGCCAAAGCCTGTAGATCCACTCTACGGCAATTATCAAAAACCTCCCACGTAGGGTTATCCAAAAAGACATCCAAATCAAAAGTAGCCTTCTTAAGCTAGCCATACGAGCCGACGAATACTGAACACGAAACCAGCTAGTCACAGCTGCCAAGCTCAACACTGAACCAGACACTAAACCAATTTGCATGAGTGGCATGGGTATCAATGAGATATCCTGGATGAACCCCCACGTTATGTTACGAACCCCGTGGCTTTAAAAGTCTAGGGTGAATGGAAAAGAGACCCATAACATAACTCATGCGAATTAGCATATTGAAAAGGAACAGTGAGAACAAAATACACAGACAACCATATGCTATCGTCAAACACAAAATGTTTATTATAAACACATGGTAAACGGTTTGGGGAAAAGGGACTGAGCTGGACCCAAGGAATGAAACAATAAAGTCAAAAACCCCTAAACTGATCTTGCCTGCCTCAATATCCGCTAAGCATACTGCTAACCATACAAAAATACAGTGGGTGATCCGCTCAGGTCTAACTAGTGTGTTTAGACAAGGTTTTCCTACGGGTAATGTATGCCCAAGGGCCACTTGCTAAACCCCCCTTTTTCCAGGCACAAACAAACAACATAGGTCCAATATGGTCTAGACAGCAAACAAGTGAGTACACAAAAACAAGACACCACAGTATCCATACTCACAAAGAAAAAGAGTCTCTGTCAGAAAACACAACTGACTGGCTTTTAAAACCAGGGGATTTGATATGGTAATGTAAAAACAGAAACAGGTTGTGCAATACGGAGGAATGTCCCTGATTGGTCCACCTCAGCAATCAGCAGACGAACAGATGTCGGACAGGTGGGACACCCCAACGACCACCAATCAGGAAAACAAGGGACACCTGTGATTAGGGCTGAAGGAGAGGAAAAACAAATACACATACAGGATACCTATATCAGTAACACAGACAGACAGACAGACAGGCACGAAGACAGGCAGACAGAGACAGACAGACAGACAGACAGACAGACAGACAGACAGACAGAAAGAGATTTTGAGAGCGGCAGCAGTAAACAGGTTGTATCTCTCAAAATTGTTCCCCCCAGCTGCCGCTGTACAAATTGAGGTCAACTCAACAACATCAACACCACGAACAACATGTTGATTGCTCCAGGAACTAAATGATAGACCTTGGGAGTACTGGTGGATTGACATTTAGAGAAATAACTTGAATAATGCTTAGAAGCAAAAAATATCTATATATGTAATTGATTCACTGGTTTGGTTGAGTAAATTGTGTGCCAAACATAAACCAGTTCAGTCATATCCAGTCAGCCACGATACCGATAGTTACATTTAAACATCACAGCTATACAACATATCATTTGTCAAAATGTTGATATAATGAAGTCTGTTCATGTATCATCTGAACATCATTCATACCTTGTGGAATCCAGATTACATCTCTATCATGTTATGGTTGAATGATCGTCCCTCAAACCTGGACGTCCCTTAGGTAATCTGTTACTGTTATTCAAAAATACCTATGCAATATAATCAGGCATGTACCATTCTCCTAGAATGTATGTATGTGTTAGTTCAGGGATTCTGCTTGACAGCATTTACCTCTTATTTACATCCGAACCAGGGTCAAGGTAGAAGTTGCCCGTATCCACTGATTTAGAATCAGATTACCTTACCAGCAGTTTCAGAAATATTGAGTAAACATATTTCCAAGTTAGTATGACATGGTCTAACTAACTCTACAGTATCTGAGCACACCGTTAAGACAGTACTGATGATGACGATAATGATGATTGCACTTTTGATAATCATGTTTATGCAAATCGTAAATTATTATGCATGTATACTGAAATATGCATGTATACTGTTCAAAGTCTACACTCAGCTAATTGGTCGCCTATTGATCTCCATGGCAACCAACCGCCCCACTACCGTTGCTATAGTCCCCCCCCTCCTCACTCCTCCTCCACCCCACAATCAGTCTCCCCCTTCTAATTCCCCTCATTACTGCTAAATCAGATATTGAAAAAAGCTAAGTAGGTTTTCATTATTTTTTTTATAATGCTTAACTAAGGATGCAATTTCTCAAAGTCTCTCCTCCCAGCTTGCTCTCTCTCTTTGATGAAAACACAGCCACTTCCTTCTCCTCAATTAAAACATTAACCCATAAATGGATTGCAAACACTCAGGGCAGTGGTATAATCAAGCCATATGTATCACGACCATTCTCTACAGCTGTGAAACCTGGGTCACCTTCAGCCGCCACATCAAGCAGCTCGAGCCATTCCATAGAGAATGCCTGCAGTGCATCCTGGGTATCACCTGGCGCAACCGTGTGCCTCATACAGAAATATGTACTTGCTAAGACCAACTGCAAGAGTATGGAGGACACGGTCATCCAACACCAACTGCGCTGGCTCGGACATGTCATCAGGATGTCTCAGGATCACCTGCCGCGGAAGACCCTTTATGGCCAGTTACACCTTAGCCGGCAGTCTGCAGGGGGGTAGAAGAAGCGCTACAAGGACAAGCTGAAAACATCGCTGAAGAAGTGCAACATGAAACCCACAGACATGGAGACAGCTCTGCCAGAGCAGTGAGGAGGAGAGGAACACAAAGACACAGCAAAAACAGCTCAGGAGACACACAGTCATGTCTGTCCCCACCAACAGACTACACAGTCATGTCTGTCCCCACCAACAGACTACACAGTCATGTCTGTCCCCACCAACAGACTACACAATCATGTCTGTCCCCACCAACAGACTACACAGTCATGTCTGTCCCCATCAACAGACTACACAGTCATGTCTGTCCCCACCAACAGACTACACAGTCATGTCTGTCCCCACCAACAGACTACACAGTCATGTCTGTCCCCACCATCAGACTACACAATCATGTCTGTCCCCACCAACAGACTACACAGTCATGTCTGTCCCCACCAACAGACTACACAGTCATGTCTGTCGCCACCAACAGACTACATACACAGTCATGTCTGCCCCCACCAACACACATATGTAGTACCGGCCTGTTAACAAGGCCTCCGTCAGCTCCCCCCGTCCCAGCCTGTTAACAAGGCCTCCGTCAGCTCCCCCCGTCCCAGCCTGTTAAAAAGGCCTCCGTCAGCTCCCCCTAGTACAGGCCTGTTAACAAGGCCTCCGTCAGCTCCCCCAGTACCAGCATGTTAACAAGGCCTCCGTCAGCTCCTCTATATATATATATATATATATATATATATATATATATATATATATATATATATATATATATATATATATATATAATATAATTATTGTAAAATTAACTCTGTCCATAAGGTGTAGATAGTAAGTATAGACTGGAAGTAGAGGCCTGGGCATTGTTGTTCACTAATTTACTCCAAGTAGGGAAAGGATGGTGGGGTTGAAAAGTAATAAAGGGGAATATATATATAAAAAACATGGGGGATTGGAAGTGATGCAGACAATTACATTGATAAAAGATACAATCTATCTGCAATATTAAGCTGATCCATTCCCCCCAGAAAATAAAATTAAAAAATAAAATAAAAAAATAAAAAAACAAGGCCTCCGTCAGCTCCTCCAGTACCGGCCTGTTAACAAGGCCACCGTCAGCTCCTCCAGTACCGGCCTGTTAACAAGGCCTCCATCAGCTCCCCCAGTACCAGCCTGTTAACAAGGCCTCCGTCAGCTCCCCCTAGTACAGGCCTGTTAACAAGGCCTCCATCAGCTCCCCCAGTACCAGCCTGTTAACAAGGCCTCCGTCAGCTCCCCCTAGTACAGGCCTGTTAACAGGGCCTCCATCAGCTCCTCCAGTACCGGCCTGTTAACAAGGCCTCCGTCAGCTCCCCCTAGTACAGGCCTGCTAACAGGGCCTCCGTCAGCTCCCCTAGTACAGGCCTGTTAACAAGGCCACCGTCAGCTCCTCCAGTACCGGCCTGTTAACAAGGCCTCCATCAGCTCCCCCAGTACCAGCCTGTTAACAAGGCCTCCGTCAGCTCCCCCAAGTACAAGCGTTTTAACAAGGCCTCCGTCAGCTCCCCCAGTACCAGCCTGTTAACAAGGCCTCCGTCAGCTCCCCCTAGTACAGGCCTGTTAACAAGGCCTCCATCAGCTCCTCCAGTACCGGCCTGTTAACAAGGCCTCCGTCAGCTCCCCCTAGTACAGGCCTGCTAACAAGGCCTCCGTCAGCTCCCCTAGTACAGGCCTGTTAACAAGGCCACCGTCAGCTCCTCCAGTACCGGCCTGTTAACAAGGCCTCCATCAGCTCCCCCAGTACCAGCCTGTTAACAAGGCCTCCGTCAGCTCCCCCTAGTACAGGCCTGTTAACAAGGCCTCCGTCAGCTCCCCCAGTACCAGCCTGTTAACAAGGCCTCCATCAGCTCCCCCTAGTACAGGCCTGTTAACAAGGCCTCCATCAGCTCCTCCAGTACCGGCCTGTTAACAAGGCCTCCGTCAGCTCCCCCTAGTACAGGCCTGCTAACAAGGCCTCCGTCAGCTCCCCTAGTACAGGCCTGTTAACAAGGCCTCCGTCAGCTCACCAGTACCGGCCTGTTAACAAGGCCTCCATCAGCTCCCCCTAGTACAGGCCTGTTAACAAGGCCTCCGTCAGCTCCCCCAGAACCAGCATGTTAACAAGGCCTCCGTCAGCTCCTCCAGTACCGGCCTGTTAACAAGGCCACCGTCAGCTCCTCCAGTACCGGCCTGTTAACAAGGCCTCCATCAGCTCCCCCAGTACCAGCCTGTTAACAAGGCCTCCGTCAGCTCCCCCTAGTACAGGCCTGTTAACAAGGCCTCCGTCAGCTCCCCCAGTACCAGCCAGTTAACAAGGCCTCCGTCAGCTCCCCCTAGTACAGGCCTGTTAACAAGGCCTCCATCAGCTCCTCCAGTACCGGCCTGTTAACAAGGCCTCCGTCAGCTCCCCCTAGTACAGGCCTGCTAACAAGGCCTCCGTCAGCTCCCCTAGTACAGGCCTGTTAACAAGGCCACCGTCAGCTCCTCCAGTACCGGCCTGTTAACAAGGCCTCCATCAGCTCCCCCAGTACCAGCCTGTTAACAAGGCCTCCGTCAGCTCCCCCTAGTACAGGCCTGTAAACAAGGCCTCCGTCAGCTCCCCCAGTACCAGCCTGTTAACAAGGCCTCCGTCAGCTCCCCCTAGTACAGGCCTGTTAACAAGGCCTCCATCAGCTCCTCCAGTACCGGCCTGTTAACAAGGCCTCCGTCAGCTCCCCCTAGTACAGGCCTGGTAACAAGGCCTCCGTCAGCTCCCCTAGTACAGGCCTGTTAACAAGGCCTCCGTCAGCTCACCAGTACCGGCCTGTTAACAAGGCCTCCATCAGCTCCCCCAGTACCGGACTGTTAACAAGGCCTCAGTCAGCTCCCCTAGTACAGGCCTGTTAACAAGGCCTCCGTCAGCTCCCCAGTACCGGCCTGTTAACAAGGCCTCCGTCAGCTCCCCCAGTCCCGGCCTGTTAACAAGGCCTCCGTCAGCTCCCCTAGCAAAGGCCTGTTAACAAGGCCTCCGTCAGCTCCCCCAGTACCAGCCTGTTAACAAGGCCTCCGTCAGCTCCCCTTTGTACAGGCCTGTTAACAAGGCCTCCGTCAGCTCCCCCAGGACCGGCCTGTTAACAAGGCCTCCGTCAGCTCCCCCAGGACCGGCCTTTTAACAAGGCCTCCGTCAGCTCCCCCTAGTGCAGGCCTGTTAACAAGGCCTCCGTTAGCTCACCCAGTCATTGGGTAAGTCAATAGAAAAACATCCAGGCCTGCCATGCCACACATACTCATCCATGTTTTATCAGTGTCTCTCCAGCCTTCACGTTCAGCCAGCCGTCAATAGCTGGAAGAGTCTAATCCATAACAGCAGCATGGTGTCCTGATACGCACCCACATGATTAAGTGTGAACAGCCTCGCAGCGTCACAACCAACATCTGCCAGGCCCAGGCAGAGGAGTCTGCTTCGTTCTCCTCGCAGGAGAGGACCACACACACACACACACACACACACACAGGCACACACAAACACACACACACACGACACACAAGGGCAAACACACACACTCTCTCTCTCTCTCCCCTACTGGCTGACCAATTTAACACACAGCTGGGTGTGCATCAGGAGTGTGTAGATAAAGGGTTGTCCAGTGGTATGCATCATAAAGGTGTTTCCCTCAGGGACAAAACCTCACCACTCCTCTGTCTGTTCCCTTCCTCCCATTACCATGGAAACACCACACAAATAATGTCTGGACCTATTTTTTGGTCATGGGCGTGGTTCTATTGTACTCTACTAGTTGTAACATGAATATTACCGAGCACATACTGTCAAGATGATGGTTATGATGATGGGTATACAAGTGTTCACATACCCAAACCCACTAAACCCTCTTTATGCGGTAGGGGTAATGCAGTCACAAACACCACACTTAAAACCCTATGCATACGGACACTACAGGCAGTCGTGTAGTTTAGTTAGTTAGCGGTGCAATGGAGTTAATTAGTAGTATTCAGTTCAACAATACTACCTCCAGTTTACTAGTTGCCCTTGTGGCACTAACCATGTGCAGAGTGTGTGTGTGTGTGTGTGTGTGTGTGTGTGTGTGTGTGTGTGTGTGTGTGTGTGTGTGTGTGTGTGTGTAGCAGAGCACAGCTGCCCTGTGTGATGGATGTCCCTCTTTGTAGCACAGGTTAGAAGCCATCCTTGATGGGACGGACCAACTGTTAATCCCTCTCCCCCTCTCCCCCTCTCCTCCCATCCTCCCATCCCTGCTGTACCTCCATCCATTCTCCCCCGTTGGCATTGGCACCCCGGCTACATGCTTACATGATGGATGACCAACAGCGAAACACCCTCTCCCAATACAGTTTCTTCCCGTGCACGCTTTTCTTCACCGTTTCATCTGATTACCTCTTTTTCTCTTTTTCTTCTCCCTCCATTTCTCTCTCTCTCTCTCTCTCTCTCTCTCTCTCCACCCTCTCTCTCTCTCTCTCTCCACCCTCTCTCTCGCTCTCTCTCTCTCTCTATCTCTCTCCACCCTCTCTCTCTCGCTCTCTCTCCACCATCCATCTCATATATAACGGCTGTATTTTAAATGAAAGGCCAACTTGTTTTGTTTCTTTCTCTCGCGCCCTCCTGTGTTTCTCACATACAGGCGACCACTGTGGATCCTACATTCCATTTCCTATATGGACAGGCCATGTCTGTCACAAACGTTGAGAGATGGGTCAGACCAAGGTGCAGCGTGAAAAGCGTACATGTTTATTAAACGGATAAACACTTTACAAAATAAGAAACAACGTAACGTGAAGACCAAAAGGCTATACACATACCAGCCTAACAGGAACAAGATCCCACAATACACAGTAGGCAATGGGCTACCTAAGTTTGATCCCCAATCAGAGACAATGAGCGACAGCTGCCTCTGATTGGGAATCATACCCGGCCAGACAGAGAAATAGAAAACTAGAACATAAACATAGAATCTCTAACATAGATTTCCACACCCTGACTCAACAAACAAGAGTTATATAGGTCAGGGCGTGACATGATGTCATACTAGTAAACCAAACTGTAAAAAAAAGAAAAAAGAGGTTGCCCTAGGCATTGATCTAAGATCAGTTTTAAATGTCTCCCTGAGTACTGTTGCTGAGGGTAAGTTGATTCTACATCTGTGCCTACGGGCAACTTCAACTCCAATCTAAGTGAATACAGACTCAATATGGGAGGTAGCTCTTGATTTTCGAAATCCACATCCCACAATAAGTGGAGGTCAAATTTGATTAAAATCCGCGTTCATTTCAAATGTGTTGCCGAGGCGCTGTAGGACTGGATATAAATACTGTCTCTGTTTCCTCTCTACAACACCCCTCCTCCTCCTCCTCCTCCTCCTCCTCCTCCTCCTCCTCCTCCTCCTCCCCTCATCCAGTTAGTCTACTCAGTGAGATGTTAAGTGAAATACATTACGCCCGAGCAGCATACCTATATTCCCAAACCAGTCTCGTATAGGAGTGCTTCTTCACCCAGAAAAGGGAGAAAAAAACTACATCTGAATTCAAATGACAAGCAGTTAAACCTAAGGAAACTTGCGAGCATTCGGATCGTACGGAGCCTACAGATCAGCCGTCACTGCTCTTGTTAATGGGGGGGTGAATTGATAAAGGGAGTAATTAATCATCAACTTCCTGGCGAGGAGCAGCAGAGACAAATTCCCTTCCCGGCACGGGGCCCTGCCATCCTCCATGCTTAATTTGAATAAACAACACTACATCAACATTAATGCTGATTAAGTTCAGATCGTTCATGTTTTTTTTTGCAGAGATAGATGATCAGAAGTTGAATCAGGGCGATATCTCTTCACTTCATAATTCCTTTCCCTCTCTCTCCCTCCTTCACTCTTGGAGAACCATCATCACAATTCACTTCAGGCCTGAATACACATGTACTCACGGGGATGCCCCAAAGTCAATATATCTGATACTTATGGGGGGGGGGGGTGTCACATTGACGGTTCAATTCTCATGGTGGGAACTTGATTTGTTAAGTTGGTGTTATGTTGTAATTAACACCGTGATAACCTCTTCACTCGGGCGTGGCATGGGGCACAGGTCCCATGGTGAGAACTAGCGAGCTATCAAGCTAGCGTCAGATATTAACAGTACAGTATGTCTGCCTGAGTAGAGCCTTGTCAGAGTGGTTAAATATTCCACAGGGCTAATTCAGCTAGCACTTATGGGGGAGGGGGAGAATGTTTTGAGAATGACACAAATATTAATTTTCACAAAGTCTGCTGCCTCAGTTTTTATGATGGCAATTTGCATATACTCCAGAATGTTATGAAGAATGATCAGATGAATTGCAATTAATTGAAAATGAACTTAATCCCCAAAAAACATTTCCACTTCATTTCAGCCCTGCCACAAAAGGACCAGCTGACATCATGTCAGTGATTCTCTCGTTAACACAGGTGAGAGTGTTGACGAGGACAAGGCTGGAGATCACTCTGTCACGCTGATTGAGTTAGAATAACAGACTGGAAGCTTTAAAAGGATGGTGGTGCTTGAAATCATTGTTCTTCTTCTGTTAATCATGGTTACCTGCAAGGAAACACGTGCCATCATCATTGCTTTGCACAAAAAGAGCTTCACATGCAAGGATAATGCTGCTAGTAAGATTGCACCTAAATCAACCATTTATCGGATCATCAAGAACTTCAAGGAGAGAGGTTAAATTGTTGTGAAGAAGGCTTCAGGGCGCCCAAGAAAGTCCAGCAAGCGCCAGGACTGTCTCCTAAAGTTTATTCAACTGCGGGATCGGGGCACCACCAGTGCAGAGCTTGCTCAGGAATGGCAGCAGGCAGGTGTGAGTGCATCTGCACGCACAGTGAGGCGAAGACTTTTGGAGGATGGCCTGGTGTCAAGAAGGGCAGCGAGGAAGCCACTTCTCTCCAGGAAAAACATCAGGGACAGACTGATATTCTGCAAAAGGTACAGGGTTTGGACTGCTGAGGACTGGGGTAAAGTAATTTTCTCTGATGAATCCCCTTTCCGATTGTTTGGGGCATCCGGAAAAAAGCTTGTCCGGAGAAGACAAGGTGAGCGCTAACATCAGTCCTGTGTCATGCCAACAGTAAAGCATCCTGAGACCATTAATGTGTGGGGTTGCTTCTCAGCCAAGGGAGTGGGCTCACTCACAATTTTGCCTAAGAACACAGCCATGAATAAAGAATGGTACCAACACATCCTCCGAGAGCAACTTCTCCCAACCATCCAAGAACAGTTTGGTGACGAACAATGCCTTTTCCAGCATGATGGAGCACCTTGCCATATGGCAAAAGTGATAACTAAGTGGCTCGGGGAACAAAACATCAACATTTTGGGTCCATGGCCAGGAAACCCCCCAGACCTTAATCCCATTGAGAACTTGTGGTCAATCCTCAAGAGACGGGTGGACAAATAAAAACCCACAAATTCTGAAAACTCCAAGCATTGATTATGCAAGAATGGGCTGCCATCAGTCAGGATGTGGCCCAAAAGTGAATTGACAGCATGCCAGTGCGGATTGCAGAGGTCTTGAAAAAGAAGGGTCAACACTGCAAATATTGAATCTTTGCATAAACTTAATGTAATTGTCAATAAAAGCCTTTGACACTTATGGAATGCTTGTAATTATACTTCAGTATACCATAGTAACATCTGACAGAAATATCTAAAAACACTGAAGCAGCAAACTTTGTGAAGACCAATCCTTGTGTCATTCTCAAAACTTTTGACCACGACTGTAGGGTGTGCAAAGCTGTCATCAAGGCAAAGGGTGGCTATTTGAACAATCTCAAATATAAAATATATTTTGATTTGTTTAACACTTTTTTGGTTAATACATTAATCCATATGTGTTATTTCATAATGTTGATGTCTTCACTATTATTCTACAATGTAGAAAATAGTAAAAATAAAGAAAAACCCTTGAAGGAGTAGGTGTGTCCAAACTTTTGACTGGTACTGTATATGCAAAGATTTTCATTTGTAAACACTGTTTCTACATTTGTGTGGAACAATCACAACCATCTTTTCAATGCACATTTTTATCACGTCACACTGAGTGTACAAAACATTAGGAACACCTGCTCTTTCCATGACATAGACTGACCAGGTGAATTTAGGTGAAAGCTATGATACCTTATTGATGTAGATCAATCAGTGTAGATGAAGGGGAGGAGACATGTTAAATAAGGATTTTTAAGCCTTGAGACAATTGAGACATGGATTGTGTATGTGTGCCTTTCAGAGGGTGAATGGTCAAGAAAAAATATTGAAGTGCATTTGAATGGGGTATCGTAGAAGGTGCCAGGAGCACCAGTTTGAGTTCGTCAAGAACCGCAACGCTGCTGGGTTTTTCACGCTCAACAGTTTCCCGTGTGTATCAGTAATAGTCCACCACTCAAAGGACATCCAGCCAACTTGACACAACTGTGGGAAGCATTGGAGTCAACATGGGCCAGCATCCCAGTGGAATGGTTTCGACACCTTGTAGAGTCCATTCCCTGGCGATTTGAGGCTGTTGTGAGGGCAAAAGGGGGTGCAACTCAATATTAGGAAGGTGTTCCTAATGTTTTGTACACTCAGTGTATAGTCAAATAGACATCAAGCCATCTGGCCTTCCATGTTAAGAGTAATCACATAATTGCACATAAGAGTAGGGTCTTATTTTGTACCCATTAAATCCATTAGAGTCATCACAATTAGATCCTTAGAATAGATCAGACCTCTACAAAGAAAAGAGCAGAACTGGAAAGATCTGTCAGTCAAGTCTATATACGAAACAGTCTGTAACAGTGTACCACTTAATCCTATAACAAAACACTACGTTTTTACTCCACAAAGAAAAAGGCCTTAGAAGTTCAGAAAAACCACCTGGCATCCATTGCAATAAAAGGCATCTGGAGATAAAAGTGTCAGAGCTATGAGAATATCTCCTTCACAGCAGAGAGGTCCGACTGTTGACTCTAAAACAGACACGGCGTTATCGACAGACAAATCAACCAATGAACTACACTGTCCCAGCAGAGACAAAAAAAAGTGGCTTTGGTACAGATACGGTCTCGTTTCTGAGCCTCTGGCGGAAGAAGCACTACCAGTTCCCTATTAATGTTTGTGGAAAGTTGGATTCATCAGTAACCCTTGCTCTGGTAGTAATGGTATCGCTGTCCCAATGCCTCTGGGGCCCATGGTTTACATTGGAAAAGTGTCTCTCTGAATTGTGAGCCTTGATACAGGCGGTGAAGACGACAAAGGAGCCTCCTTCACAGTGACCCCGTTAAACACTGCAGCAGGAGTGAGCTTCCTGTTGATCATTCTGTCATCAGGGGCTGAGGATGGCAGGGGGCCAAAACATGATGCCTCAGTGATACACACATGCACACGCACACACAATTATGCACGAGCACATGCAAACTCTTTCACACGCACACAGACACACTCACACGTTCTTCATCTCCAGGGGGAGCCCTCCCACTGAGAGGCAATGTGGCTCTGTGCATACAAATGGCTATTTTGTACCAACCATTGAGACAGGTGGATGGGTGGCTTGACAGTTTGAGACAAACAACTTTTATGGCAGTTTTCAAGGCTACAACAGAGACACAGGGCAGACAGTGGACAGAGGCCAGCTCATCTCAGAACTGCTTGTTCTCTTGCTGTGTATTTACTCACAAACACACACAAGCCTTGCTGTAATCAACTTCCTTCTAAATATAAGTAGTCAGAGCAAAGTCCATCGGACGCATATTCTCTCTGACAGCTAACAGCATGATAACTAACAGTGGACGGACGGCCATACAGACCGGCGAACAAACAGACAGACAGACGGAAAACAACAAGACAACCTATTTGAACCGCAGCCGTTGCCATGACTACAGAGGAGGGAAATGTGCCATTAGGCCTAACGATCCCAATGAACCGACACAGAGGACAATTAGAGAGCTGGCACGAAGCAGAGAGGGGGGACTTAAGGAGCACAGTACACCGTGACCCCCCCCCCCCACCCCAATCTGCAACAACAATTTAACACACAACAAGTCCTTCCTTCTGCGTCCTGCAGATGAGTGACAGATTATGTTTAACATCACTAAGTGGACAGAGAAATTAACACAACAATGTACACAACTTGTGCCAGGTTGGCTATTGTTGTAATGACAGATGCACTGTGTTCCGAAATAAAAGCACATCAATGTATCCACCTTTTACATTCATTCCCATTCAGGCCCACACTCTCTCTGTTCAAGTCAGATTTCAACTTGAATCTACTGAAGAGCAGACAATTATACTAACAGTCTCACCTTGAAATGATCAGAGAACACAGTCCATGTCTTTTCACTTTATTTTGAAGGTTTAGAGGAGAGCAGCCAAATAGCTGGACTTTTATCCCTGACAAAAGACATCCAATCTTTCCCAGAATTACAGAGAGAGTGAACAGGGAGCTAGCCCTTCTATACTAGGTGGGAATTGCAGAGTATGTAATATAGTATGTGTATTAGCAGCTGGCAGAGAAACTGAACACTTCCACTTGACAGAATATCTACAGTTGGTTTAAATGGAACTGTCTAAATTATTTTGGCTGACTGTTTGGCCAGCAGGTGAGCATAGTAAATGCCATGCATGCATGATATCAGCATCTGTATTTTTGACCATTCTTATCACTATGTTACCAATTGGCTCGTCTTTACCCGTCCTATACAGGCCTATGAACTTCTACTCTAACTGTCTGTCTGTCTGTCTGTCTGTCTGTCTGTCTGTCTGTCTGTCTGTCTGTCTGTCTGTCTGTCTGTCTGTCTGTCTGTCTGTCTGTCTGTCTGTATGTCTGTCTGTCTGTCTGTCTGTCTGTCTGTCTGTCTGTCTGTCTGTCTGTCTGTCTGTCTGTCTGTCTGTCTGTCTGTCTGTCTGTCTGTCTGTCTGTCTGTCTGTCTGTCTGTCTGTCTGTCTGTCTGTCTGTCTGTCTGTCTGTCTGTCTGTCTGTCTGTCTGTCTGTGTGTGTGTGTGTGTGTGTGTGTGTGTGTGTGTGTGTGTGTGTGTGTGTGTGTGTGTGTGTGTGTGTGTGTGTGTGTGTGTGTGTGTGTGTGTGTGTGTGTGTGTGTGTGTGTGTGTGTGTGTGTGTGTGTGTGTGTGTGTGCAGTGCGGTCCCATCCCTTGCTGAGCTAGACCCCAGTATTACAGGAAAACTCCACCCAAAAACAACACTGCTCATCGAACATCTCATTCCAAAATCATTGGCATTAATATGGAGTTTGTCCCCCTTTTGCTGCTATAACAGCCTCCACTTTTCTGGGAAGGCTTTCTACTAAATGTTGGAACGTTGCTGCTGGGACTTGCTTCCATTCAGCCAGAAGAGCATTAGTGAGGTCGGGCACTGATGTTGGGCGATTATGCCTGGCTCGCAGTTGGAGTTCCAATTCATCCCAAAGGTGTTCGATGTGGTTGAGGTCAGGGCTCTGTGCAGGCCAGTCAAGTTCATCCACACCTATCTCGACAAACCTCTTTTGTATGGACCTCACTTTGTGCACGGGGGCATTGTCATGCTGAAATAGGAAAGGGCCTTCCCTGAACTGTTGCCAAAAAGTTGGAAGGACAGAATCGTCTAGAATATCATTGTATGCTGTAGCGTTAAGATTTCCCTTCACTGGAACTAAGGGGCATAGCCCGAACCATGAAAAATAGCCCCAGACCAGTATTCCTCCTCCACCAAACTTTACAGTTGGCACTATGCATTGAGGCAGGTAGCGTTCTCCTGGCATCTGCCAAACCCAGATTTGTTAGTCGGACTGCCAGATGGTGAAGTGTGATTCATCACTCCAGCGAATGCATTTTCACTGCTCCAGAGTCCAATGGCGGCGAACTTTACACCACTCCAGCCGATGCTTGACAATGCGCATGGTGATCTTAGGCTTGTGTGCGGCTGCTCGGCCTTGGAAACCCATTTCATTAAGCTCTCGACAAACATATTGTACTGACGTTGCTTCCAGAGGCAGTTTTGAACTCGGTAGTGAGTTTTGCAACCAAGGACAGACGATTTTTGAGGGGTCCCGTTCTGTGAGCTTGTGTGGCCTATCACTTTGCGGCTGAGCCGTTGCTGCTGCTAAACGTTTCCACTTCACAATAACAGCACTTACAGTTGACCTTTGTTACTCCTAGACATTTCCACTTCACAATAACAGCACTTACAGTTGACCGGTGAAGCTCTAGCAGGGCAGAAATGTGACTTACTGACTTGTTGGAAAGGTGGCATCCTGTGACAGTGCCACGTTGGAAGTCACTGAGCTCTTCAGTCCGGGCCATTCTACTGCCAATGTTTGTCTATGGAGATTGCATGGCGGTGTGCTCGATTTTATACACCTGTCAGCAACGGGTGTGGCTGAAATAGCCAAATCCATTCATGTATGTAACTTTCAAAATACAGAAATCATCCCCATATGATGAATTTCATATGCTACTGCGTTTTGCATCCTATGATGCAAAATACATCATACAGGGATGATTTCTGTATTTGAATGTTACATATCTTGAAAACTTGAGTGCTGACAAGCAAAACATTTTGGGACTATGTCAACAATGGACTAATGAAACAAATACCAAAAGATAGTTTTTGTTTAATACCAGAGCACAGCAGGCCTCTCTCTATGTACTGTACTGGGGACATTGCATCTCCTTAATACAATGACTAATGGACTGTGCTGACTCTAGTCTATTCCAGTCTATTGCCTTATAACCACAATAATCCATGCACCACTAGGTTGCCCAACTTAGACAGTCTGTGTGTACTCCACAAAATGCATAGTAGAAAGATTGATACATAGGCATTTTGGGTTTGTTAGTTTCGTCCAGGGTCCAAGCGATGTGGTTCTCTTATTTCCTCTCCCCCAATCTCTTAGAGTCTTTGGCCCTTTGGAACTCCCCAAGCAATTAGGGAGGTCTCGACAGAGCTTCTCTTCGATTTCCAATAGTGTCGGACAGCGATGGACTAACAGCAGGTTTCCAAAAGAGGAGGCCAACAACGAGATAACACAGGGTTGCAGAGTCCAGCTACTTTACATACTAATTGTTCTAAATATGAGCAAGGGGTCTGGAAGAAAATCAATGGAATTTACAGTGATTTGTCTTATTAAGACATTAGTGCATATGTGTGTGTGTGTGTGTGTGTGTGCTTGCGTTCGTCCTGTTTTGCAGGCATCAGGAGCTGTAACTGTTTATTGACTCGATGTCAATCAAAAGCGTAGACAACTTTTGACACAGTCAAGAGTCAGATTATGGAAACTCATAGAGGAGATACAGAGTTAGACAGCATGCTTTATTCACTGTAAGTGTTAACATACCTAAAAGAATACAGAACTCAAAAGGTTTATAATTAAAGAGGACTGAGTTCACCTGCATCATGTGAATAGGTTCCATCAAGAGCACAAATCAAATGCATTGCTGGCTTTCTCTTTTCTGTTCAAACAATATAAACTACAGAGAGACAAAACAAATCCTGGCATTCAACAAAGAGAGAATTGTAACTAATTAACGTCTTGTA
>NW_028161836.1:7500-22500 GCF_964263955.1 Coregonus lavaretus
TAGTGTCATGTTGTGTTGTAGTGTTGCCAGTGGTTCTCTATATTCTCCTGCTTTACCAGTCAACACCTCATCTAGCTTCACCTTAACCTGGTTCAACCGCTCACGAAACAACCTACACACACACAAACACACGTGCACGCACACGCACACACACACGTACAGACACACAGGCACACACACACAAAACCATTCACACACAACACAAAACAAGATTGGTCAGTCAATCGATCAGTCTATATTCTGTATCATATATACAGTACCAGTCAAAAGTTTGGACACACCTACTCATTCCAGGGATTTTCTTTATTTTTACTATTTTCTACATTGTAGAATAATAGTGAAGACATCAAAACTATGAAATAACACATTGTTAAACAGTGTTAAACAAATCAAAATATATTTTATATTTGAGATTCTTCAAAATAGCCACCGTTTTCCTTGATGACAGCTTTGCACACTCTTGGCATTCTCTCAACCAGCTTCATGAGGTAGTCACCTGGAATGCATTTCAATTAACAGGTTTGCCTTGTTAAAAGTTAATTTGTGGAATTTATTTCCTTCTTAATGCATTTGAGCCAATCAGTTGTGTTGTGACAAGGTAGGGGTGGTATACAGAAGATAGCCCTATTTGGTAAAAGACCAAGTCCATATTATGGCAAGAACAGCTCAAATAAGCAAAGAGAAACGACCATCATTACTTTAAGACATGAAGGTTAGACAATCAGGAAAATATCAAGAACTTTGAACGTTTCTTCAAGTGCAGTCGCAAAAACCATCAAGCGCTATGATGAAACTGGCTCTCATGAGGACCGCCACAGGAAAGGAAGACCCAGAGTTACCTCTACTGCAGAGGATAAGTTAATTAGAGTTAACTGCACCTCAGATTGCAGCCCAAATAAATGCTTCACAGAGTTCAAGTAACAGACACATCTCAACATCAACTGTTCAGAGGAGACTGTGTGAATCAGGCCTTCATGGTCGAATTGCTGCAAAGAAACCACTACTAAAGGACACCAATAATAAGAAGAGACTTGTTTGGGCCAAGAAATACGAGCAATGGACATTAGACCGGTGGAAATCTGTCCTTTGGTCTGATGAGTCCAAATTAGAGATTTTTGGTTCCAACCGCCATGTCTTTGTGAGACGCAGAGTAGGTGAACGGATGATCTCTGCATGTGTAATTCCCACCGTAAAGCATGGAGGAGGAGGTGTGGTGGTGCTTTGCTGGTGACACTGTCTGTGATTTATTTAGAATTCAAGGCACACTTAACCAGCATGGGTACCACAGCATTCTGCAGCGATACGCCATCCCATCTGGTTTGGGCTTAGTGGGACTATCATTTGTTTTTCAACAGGACAATGACCCAAAACACACCTCCAGGCTGTGTAAGGGCTATTTGACCAAGAAGGAGAGTGATGGAGTGCTGCATCAGATGACCTGGCCTCCACAATCACCCGAACTCAACCCAATTGAGATGGTTTGGGATGAGTTCGACCGCAGAGTGAAGGAAAAGCAGCCAACAAGTGCTCAGCATATGTGGGAAATCCTTCAAGAATGTTGGAATATCATTCCAGGTGAAGCTGGTTGAGAGAATGCCAAGAGTGTGCAAAGCTGTCATCAAGGAAAAGGGTGGCTACTTTGAAGAATCTAAAATCAAAAATATATTTTGATTTGTTTAACACTTTTTTAGTTTTGATGTCTTCACTATTATTCTACAATGTAGAAAATAGTAAAAATTAAGAAAATCCCTTGAATGAGTAGGTGTGTCCAAACTTTTGACTGGTACTGTAAGTAAATATAAACTGGGTGGTTTGAGCCCTGAATACTGATTGGCTGAAAGCTGTGGTATACGGTCTGATATACCATGGCTTTCAGCCAACCAGCACTCAGGGTATCACAAAACATATATTTTTACTCTTCTAATTATGTTGGTAACCAGTTTATAATAGCAATAAGGCACCTCAGAGGTTTGGGCTGTACCCACTCCAAGTTGCGTCGTTCCTAAGAACATGCTAATGTTAGCCCAGTCCACTAGGGACCTGTTTTCATTGTATTACGTTAGTAATCAGTAACCTGTGTGTGTGTTTGTATTGTGTTATTATTTAGTTAGTTAGTAAATCAATAATTAAGCCAATTTGTGTATTGCTGATTCATCCATAAGGTTAGGGTTCTTGCAGGTTCAAGGATTATGCGACGTTCAGAACGAGACTGATAAGAGGGAATTACTGAATAAGTGACTGTTATCGATATATAACATATATATCTTCTAAGAGTTTAATTTGGGAGATGGTAACTCGTTAAACAACTTATTCCGTGGTGCCCCAAATTCCTAATGAGTTAATTGTTACATGATTAATTGAATAGAGTGATAATTAAACATAGTTAGGTGATTCAATAAATAACAGTCATACATTAAAGTAAGTCATGTCACATTTACATTACATTTACGTCATTTAGCAGACGCTCTTATCCAGAGCGACTTACAAATTGGTGCATTCACCCTATAGCCAGTGGGATAACCACTTTACAATTATTATTATTTTTTTATTTTTTTTGGGGGGGGGTAGAATGATTACTTTATCCTATCCCAGGTATTCCTTAAAGAGGTGGGGTTTCAAATGTCTCCGGAAGGTGGTGAGTGACTCGACACATGTCACGACACATGGAATGGATGGGATAATCAACTATAATCCATACTCCACTAGCGTGTTGTGGAACACACCTTCCGTGTCGTTCCTTAAAACGCCTTCTTGATGATCCCTTTTCCTAAGCCTTGGATCAATCAACCAATCAACGTCAATCAATCAACCAATTAATCAATCCATCAATGAGACTTACTTGTCTTTCAGTTCCAGGAACTGTTTTTCTAGGTCTGACATCTCATCTAGGCACTCTCCTCTCCTCCTCTCACAGTCCTCATCATCCATCTCTAGAGAAAGAGAAAGAGAAAGGGAGGGAGGGAGGGAGGGAGGGAGGGAGGGAGGGAGGGAGAGAGAAAAGGAGAGGGGGAGGGAAAGAGGGAGAGGGAGAGAGAGAGAGCAAGAGAGCGAGCGGGAGAGAGTGAGGGAGAGAGAGAGAGAGAGAGAGAGAGAGAGCAGGGAGGGGGAGAGAGCAGGGAAGGGGAGAGAGAAGAGAGAGAGAGAGAGAGAGAGAGAGAGAGAGCAGGGAGGGGGAGGGAGAGAGAGAGAGAGAGAGAGAGAGAGAGAGCAGGGAGGGGGAGAGAGAAGATACTTTTAGATGCTCTTCATTATGTCAGTAAAGAAAGAGTCAAAAAAGGAGAAAACAAAAGAAGAGAAAACTGTCTTCATCATCAGTTATCTTACCTGAACTCTCCTCTTCCTCCTCTTCCTCCTCCTCGCTATCGTCCGAGTCGCTCTCCCTCTCCTCCGTGCTCTCCTCCATGGTTTCTTCCTCCCCCTCTCCTCTCTCTCTCTCCCTCTCTTCCTCCATCTCTCCGTTGGCCTCTGGTAGTTCACTCTCTCCCTCCACTTCCATCTCTTCCTCTGGTTCTCTGACAGAGGGCTGGGCCGGCATCACTGAGAGAAAGACAGAGGGTGAGAGGAAAGAAAGACAGAAATAATAACTAGGTTAGTGCGCACCGTTAACTAGCTAGCCATTTCAAACCGGTTCCACGTTATATAAAAATTATAGTTTTAACCATGTTTTAAGGCTATAAAGTGTTTGTTTACATTTACATTGTTTACAAACATTGGAGTAAAAAATATATATATATATATATATATATTGGGTTCTGATTACTGGGTACTAAAGCTGAACAAAGCTCACGAGGCATTTATAAGTTATATTCTTCAAGAATCAATTGGTATATCATTCATTGATTAATTCATTAATTCATTTATAAGTCTAAACATGTACGTAGCAACTAACGGATTCTAGCTTTAACCATTATAACATATTTATAAACTATATAGGCCTGACATAGTAACCTATTTACAATATAGGCCTAATGTATGCATTTATACACAAATATTAATTACACCTCATAACCAAGAGTATTCCTAGCAGCTATATCCTCCATCTTCTAGGCTTTTTTGGATAGAAACATAGAATTATAGAAATATAGCCTACCTACAGTCATTTTACCCGTATGTCAACAACAGCAAAAGTAGGCTCGCCGCGGGCCGGGTGGCGCAGTGGTCATCCGAGAGACTACACCGGATGGTCCTTCCAACTCGAGAGCTACCGTATGGCTTCCGTGATGTCGCCTGCACTGAGATCACACTGTACGAAATGTACGCGGCCTCTCGCGACCAAACGAATACACAAACGTAACCGAATATTGCATTTTTAAATCGTTTTTTATTAGGCTATCCAACGGACAAAACGTCCAATACCTGGATTGATCATTTATTTGCTGTTGACAGCAAATGTATGCGAGATCACTATCCCCTGTCTGCGACAGAGGTGGTAGTTGTTAACATTGTAGCCCTATCGAACGTAGTGTTATCATATCATCGCATATAAAGTAAAGAAGACTAAATGTTTCCGAGACATTCACAGCACTGCTGCTATGTATGATGCAGACATGAAATCGTATTGACAGAGGAACAGTGGGTTGTTTCGGACGCCAACTTGCTGTTCTAACGCGGATTATGAAGAAGAAGAGGCAGACAGAGAGATGGTCAGATGATCAACTAGGCTGTAAATAACAAACGGTAGTAAAATACGGAAACCAAGCATAAAAACAAAAATAGCCTACTTACCTTTTACGGTTTGTATGTTCTATACTCCAATACTATAAAGTACAGTTATATTATCACAGTATTCAAACTAGGCTACTTCCTTTTCAGTTGCAGTACAGTTCTACTGCTACTTTTGCCGGACTCTAAAATTCTACAATCTAGCCAATCAACGCAGAGCTCTAACACCTGAATAGCCAATAGAAACCATCCTGTGAGATATTACTGTACTGTCCTAACCAATCAGAGGCCAAAACTGAGATCTCGACAACCAATCGGTTCATAAAAAACTGATTTCTTGAAGCAATGGGAAATTCTATCAATGTCACCAACTCATGTGTTTTCGAGGATTTCTGTATATTTATGCACCAGTGGAGGCTGCTGAGGGGAGGACATCTCATGATAATAGCTGGAAAGGTTTAAATGGAATGGCATCAAACACATGGAAACCATGGAAACCATGTGTTTGATGTATTTGATACCATTCCACTACAGCCATTACCACGAGCCCGTCCTCCCCAATTAATGTGCCACCAACCTCCTGCGATATACAGTTGGAAGTCAGAAGTTTACATACACCTTAGCCAAATACATTTAAACTCAGTTTTTCACAATTCCTGACATTTAATCCTAGTAAACATTCCCTGTATTAGGTCAGTTAGGATCACCACTTTATTTTAAGAATGTGAAATGTCAGAATAATAGTAGAGAGAATTATTTCTTTCAGCTTTTATTTATTTCATCACATTCCCAGTGGGTCAGAAGTTTACATACACTCAATTAGTATTTGGTAGCATTGCCAGCATGATGCTGCCACCCCGTGCTTCACGGTTGGGATGGTGTTCTTCGGCTTGCAAGCACACCCTTTTTCTTCCAAACATAACGATGGCCAAACAGTTCTATTTTTGTTTCATCAGACTAGAGGACATTTCTCCTAAAAGTACGATCTTTGTCCCCATGTGCAGTTGCAAACCGTAGTCTGGCTTTTTTATGGCGGTTTTGGAGCAGTGGCTTCTTCCTTGCTGAGCGGCCTTTCAGGTTATGTCGATATAGGACTTGTTTTACTGTGGATATAGATACTTTTGTACCGGTTTCCTCCAGCATCTTCACAAGGTCCTTTGCTGTTGTTCTGGGATTGATTTGCACTTTTCGCACCAAAGTACGTTAATCTCTAGGAGACAGAACACGTCTCCTTCCTGAGCGGTATGACGACTGCATGGTCCCATGGTGTTTATACTTGCGTACTATTGTTTGTACAGATGAACGTGGTACCTTCAGGCGTTTGGAAATTGCTCCCAAGGATGAACCAGACTTGTGGAGCTCTACAATTTTTTTTCTGAGGTCTTGGCGGATTTCTTTTGATTCTCCCATGATGTCAAGCAAAGGCACTGAGTTTGAAGGTAGACCTTGAAATACATCCACAGGTACACCTCCAATTGACTCAAATTATGTAAATTAGCCTATCAGAAGCTTCTAAAGCCATGACATCATTTTCTGGAATTTTCCAAGCTGTTTAAAGGCACAGTCAACTTAGTGTATGTTAACTTCTGGCCCACTGGAATTGTCTGTAAACAATTGTTGGAAAAATTACTTGTGTCATGCACAAAGTAAATGTCCTAACCGACTTGCCAAAACTATAGTTTGTTAACAAGACATTTGTGGAGTGGTTGAAAAACACCTAAGTGTATGTAAACGTCCGACTTCAACTGTACACTGAACAAAAATATAAACGCAACATGCAACAACTTCAAAGATTTTACTGAGTTACAGTTCATATAAGGAAATCAGTCAATTGAAATGAATCCATTAGGCCCTAATCTATGGATTAAACATAACTGGGAATACAGATATGCATCTGTTGGTCACAGATACCTTTAAAAAAAGGTAGGGGTGTGGATCAGAAAACCAGTCAGTATCTGGTGTGACCACCATTTGCCACATGCAGCGCAACACATCTCCTTCGCATAGAGTTGATCAGGTTGTTGATTGTGGCCTATGGAATGTTGTCCCACTCCTCTTCAATGGCTGTGCGAAGTTGCTGGATATTGGCGGGAACTGGAACACGCTGTCGTGCACGTCGATCCAGAGCATTCCAAACATGCTCTATGGGTGACATGTCTGGTGAGTATGCAGGCCATGGATGAACAGGGACATTTTCAGCTTCCAGGAATTGTGTACAGATCCTTGTTGACATGGGGCCGTGCATTATCATGCTGAAACATGAGGCGATGGCGGTGGATAGATGGCACAACAATGGGCCTCAGGATCTCGTCACGGTATCTCGGTTAATTCAAATTGCCATCGATAAAATGTGTTCGTATCTTATGCCTGCCCTTTACTATAACCCCAGCGCCACCATGGGGCTCTCTGTTCACAACGTTGACATCAGCAAACCGCTCGCCCCACACAACGCCTTACACGTGGTCTGATCGGAAGAGGAGGCAGAGAAATGGAGGGAGACTGTAGATGAAGAGGAAGAGGAGGCAGAGAAATGGAGGGAGACTGTAGATGAAGAGGAGGGAGATAAACATTCACCTTTCAGCAGGACAATAACCTGAAACAATAAGGCCAAATATACACTTGAGTTACTTAACAAGACGACATGGAATGTTCCTGAGTGGCGTAGTTACCATAACCCCAGCGCCACCATGGGGCACTCTGTACACAACGTTGACATCAGCAAACCGCTCTCCCACACGACGCCATACACGTGGTCTGCTATCTACCCGGTACAGTTGAAATCGGGATTCATCCGTGAAGAGCACACTTCTCCAGCGTGCCAGTAGCCATTGAAGGTGAACATTTGCCCACTGAAGTCGGTTACGACGCCGAACTGCAGTCAGGTCAAGACCCTGGTGAGGACGACGAGTACGCAGATGAGCTTCCCTGAGACGGTTTCTGACAGTTTGTGCAGAAATTCTTCGGTTGTGCAAACCCACAGTTTCATCAGCTGTCTGGGTGGCTGGTCTCAGACGATCCCGCAGGTGAAGAAGCTGGATGTGGAGGTCCTGGGCTGGCGTGGTTACACGTGGTCTGCGGTTGTGAAGCATATTGGATGTACTGCCAAATCCTCTAAGACGACGTTGGAGGCGGCTTATGGTAGAGAAATGAACATTCAATTACAAACTGCTTCAAAACTTGAGACATCTGTGGCATTGTGTTGTGACAAAACTGCACATTTTAGAGTGGCCTTTTATTGTCCCCAGCACAAGGTGCACATGGGTAATGATCATGCTGTTTAATCAGCTTCTTGATTTGCCACACCTGCCAGGTGGATGGATTATCTTGGCAAAGGAGAAATACTCACTAACAGGGATGTAAACAAATTTGTGCACAACATTTGAGAGAAATAAGCTTTTTGTGCGTATGGAACATTTCTGGGATCTTTTATTTCAGCTCATGAAACATGGGACCAACACTTTACATGTTGAGTTTATATTTTGGTTCAGTATACAGTACATTATAAAAATGGGATGCACATACTGACAAACATCCTGCAGGTGGTGATAAAACCATTTCCAATGTCAGTGTCATAACACGTTGTCACACACACATCCACATATGAACACACACACACATCCACATATTTTTTTTACATTTTTTTACATTTTTAGTCATTTAGCAGACGCTCTTATCCAGAGCGACTTACAGTTAGTGAATACATACTTTTTTTTTTTTTTTTTTTATACCCCCCGTGGGAATCGAACCCACAACCCTGGCATTGCAAACGCCATGCTCTATCAACTGAGCTACATCCCTGCAGGCCATTCCCTCCCCTACCCTGGACGACGCTGGGCCAATTATGCGCCGCCCATGAGTCTCCCGGTCGCGGCCGGCTGCGACAGAGCCTGGATTCGAACCAGGATCTCTAGTGGCACAGTTAGCACTGCGATGCAGTGCCTTAGACCACTGCGCCACTCAGGAGTACATATGAACACACACACACACATCCACATATGAACACACACACATCCACATATGAACACACACACGTTAGTCATTTTAACATATTTTTATTAAAGTTGCATAAAAGTGTAACAGAATTGTGGTAAAACAAGAACCTGTCGCTACATTTAGTTCTTCAGTTTGTCTGTTTTTTTTCATAAAACACATCACTTCTAAAACAGCATTTCAATATTCAAAGTTGTCATACAGTAAAAACATGTCTGACACAACCAACAACAGTATCAGGGCTGCTTCTCAAATGACACCCTATTCCCTATCTAGTGCACTACTTTAGACCAGAGAATGGCACCCTATTCCCTATATAGTGCACTACTTTAGACCAGAGAATGACACCCTATTCCCTATATAGTGCACTACTTTAGACCAGAGAATGGCACCCTATTCCCTATATAGTGCACTACTTTAGACCAGAGAATGGCACCCTATTCCCTATATAGTCCACTACTTTAGACCAGAGAATGGCACCCTATTCCCTATATAGTCCACTACTTTAGACCAGAGAATGGCACCCTATTCCCTATATAGTGCACTACTTTAGACCAGAGAATGGCACCCTATTCCCTATATAGTGCACTACTTTAGACCAGAGAATGGCACCCTATTCCCTATATAGTGCACTACTTTAGACCAGAGAATGGCACCCTATTCCCTATATAGTGCACTACTTTAGACCAGAGAATGGCACCCTATTCCCTATATAGTGCACTACTTTAGACCAGAGAATGGCACCCTATTCCCTATATAGTGCACTACTTTAGACCAGAGAATGGCACCCTATTCCCTATATAGTGCACTACTTTAGACCAGAGAATGGCACCCTATTCCCTATATAGTGCACTACTTTAGACCAGAGAATGGCACCCTATTCCCTATATAGTGCACTACTTTAGACCAGAGAATGGCACCCTATTCCCTATATAGTGCACTACTTTAGACCAGAGAATGGCACCCTATTCCCTATATAGTGCACTACTTTAGACCAGAGAATGGCACCCTGTTCCCTAAATAGTGCACTACTTTAGACCAGAGAATGGCACCCTGTTCCCTATATAGTGCACTACTTTAGACCAGAGAATGGCACCCTATTCCCTATATAGTGCACTACTTTAGACCAGAGAATGGCACCCTATTCCCTATATAGTGCACTACCTTTGACCAGAGCCCTATAGGTAAGTAAATAGCCAGAACAGCCCATAGGCTCCTGCCCTAACTCCTGTTTCTGTAGCGGGAGGCAGCTTGATGTACAAGTACAATCCCTGTACAGGAGGCTAGTCTATCGCAAAAGTAGTGCACTATATAGGGAATAGGGTGCCATTCTCTGGTCTAAAGTAGTGCACTATATAGGGAATAGGGTGCCATTCTCTGGTCTAAAGTAGTGCACTATATAGGGAATAGGGTGCCATTCTCTGGTCTAAAGTAGTGCACTATATAGGGAATAGGGTGCCATTTGGGACGCATGGAGCCATTTGGGACGCACTCTAGGTATTATAATAGTAATAATACACACAGTAATAATTGACCTAGAATAGATATTTGCATCTAAAGAGATCTAGATGACCTCTAGATGACCTCTAGATGACCTCTAGATGACCTCTTTCCTAAACAACAACAGGATCTCCTTTTTAAAAAGAGGAAGAGTAAAAGAGAAACGGAAACATTTCGTCGTGTTTTTTTGTTGTTTAAAAATTGTTCTGTTAAAAATGAATGTCTCCTTTTATTTGGTTTGTAACTTCAATAAAGACCTAAGGCAACGT
The DNA here is from genome assembly GCF_964263955.1 of Coregonus lavaretus. Lineage (NCBI taxonomy): Eukaryota > Metazoa > Chordata > Actinopteri > Salmoniformes > Salmonidae > Coregonus > Coregonus lavaretus. The sequence continues at coordinate 17,922 of NW_028161836.1, forward strand.
CAGTTATTAAAAAAGAGATGGAGGGATGGAGGGAGAGAGGGCTGGATGGAGGGAAGGAGAAAGGGAAGGAGGGTGGGAAGTAGAGAGGGATGGAGAGAAGGAGAGGGATGGAGGGTGGGAAGGAGAGAGGGATGGAGGGTGGGAAGGAGAGAGGGATGGAGGGTGGGAAGGAGAGGGATGGAGGGTGGGAAGGAGAGGGGGATGGAGGGTGGGAAGGAGAGGGAAGGAGGGATGGAGGGTGGGAAGGAGAGGGATGGAGGGTGGGAAGGAGAGGGATGGAGGGATGGAGGGTGGGAAGGAGAGAGGGATGGAGGGTGGGAAGGAGAGGGAAGGAGGGATGGAGGGTGGGAAGGAGAGAGGGATGGAGGGTGGGAAGGAGAGGGAAGGAGGGATGGAGGGTGGGAAGGAGAGAGGGATGGAGGGTGGGAAGGAGAGAGGGATGGAGGGTGGGAAGGAGAGGGAAGGAGGGTGGGAAGGAGAGGGAAGGAGGGTGGGAAGGAGAGAGGGAAGAGGGTGGGAAGGAGAGAGGGATGGAGGGGTGGAAAGGAGAGAGGGATGGAGGGTGGAAAGGAGAGAGGGGTGGAGGGTGGGAAGGAGAGAGGGGTGGACCGTGGGAAGGAGAGAGGGGTGGACCGTGGGAAGGAGAGAGGGGTGGACCGTGGGAAGGAGAGAGGGGTGGACCGTGGGAAGGAGAGAGGGGTGGACCGTGGGAAGGAGAGAGGGGTGGACCGTGGGAAGGAGAGAGGGGTGGAGGGTGGGAAGGAGAGAGGGGTGGAGGGTGGGAAGGAGAGAGGGATGGAGGGTGGGAAGGAGAGAAGGAGAGAGGGAAGGAGGGAAGGAGAGAGGGAAGGAGGGTGGGAAGGAGAGAAGGAGAGAGGGAAGGAGAGAAGGAGAGAGGGAAGGAGAGAGGGAAGGAGAGAGGGAAGGAAAGAGGGACGGAGAGAGGGACGGAGAGAGGGACGGAGAGAAGGAGAGAGGGAAGGAGGGTGGGAAGGAGAGAGGGATGGAGGGAGGGAAGGAGAGAGGGAAGGAGAGAAGGAGAGAAGGAGAGAGAGAAGGAGAGAAGGAGAGAGGGAAGGAGAGAAGGAGAGAGGGAAGGAGGGTGGGAAGGAGAGAAGGAGAGAGGAAAGGAGAGAAGGAGAGAGGGAAGGAGAGAAGGACGGAGAGAAGGAGAGAGGGAAGGAGAGAGGGATGGAGAGAGGGAAGGAGAGAGGGATGGAGGGAGGGAAGGAGAGAGGGAAGGAGGGAGGGCCAAAGAGAGAGACATGGGGTGAGTGAGAGAGCTGCATGATTGGCAACACTAAGGCCTTGTGAGGCAGCCAAGCCACGAAGAGTAAGACCCCTGATTCCCTCTCTCTTTCTCCATTTATCTCACTTTGTGTGTGTGTTGGCGAGAGAGTGCCTGTTTGTGTGTGTGTGTGTTTACCAGTGTGTTCACATCTGTGTGTGAGCATGAAGGAGCAGCAGCTGTGGTCTGTGTTTCTGCTGTGTGGTGTGTGTGTGTGTGTGTGTGTGGCTATTTCGATGAACACATCCAGACACATTTTCCACTACACAGTGCCCCTCCCCCCCTCTCCCTCCCCCCCCCTCATTGGTTTACTGATCTACTGAAAACCCTCTACAAGAGTCCTCACTGAAAAAGCCCTTCACTGCACACTATGGAGCATTAAATATTTTACAGAACAAATAAACTAAAAAGTGATACAGAGGGAAATAGAACTAGACAGAAACAAGGTCACTTTGTCAAGTCCCCTGGTGTGTGTGTGTGTGTGTGTGTTTTCACTGTGGGTCGAGACTACACACACACACACACACACGCGACAAACACACAGCTACGTACACACTGTATTATACACAGGAGCCGGTCCCATCCTTAAATCTATAAATCCCAAATGGCACCCTATAACCTAGTCCACTACTTTTTGGCCAGAGCCCTGGTGAAATGTAGTGGACTATAAAAAAGGCAATAACGTGCCATTTGGAACTCATCCTAAAACTCCCCACTACTAAACATCAGAATATATCCTGGGCTTGGCTTACAGCTACATTATCGTATGCTATGTTCGCTGGCATCACCTTAACATGAGAAATATGACCGATCGTATGATCATTTAACAACAATTCAAACCCCTTAAAAAAAATTACATCAAAATAAAATGTAAACTAAATAAAATATTAAAATAAAACCACAGGATATGACGTCATAAGCCCTGCTTAGATCTGATTGGCTGCTTCAATCACCTCTCTTACGCCTCTGCCCCTTCTCTCCTCCCTTCCTCCTCCTTCCTCCTCCTTCCTCCTCCCTCTTCCTCCATCTCTGAGGAAGCCAAGCTCCTATTTCTTCTGTGGGGTGAGGTTGGGGTGAGGGAGGAGAGAAGGGGGTGAGACAGGGTTGAGGTTATTTCTTCTGGGGGGTGGTGAGTTTCTGCATGCCACGTATCTTATCCAGCAGATCAGACACAAAGTCCTACAGGGAGAGAAGAGGGACAAAACACACCATTAGTAACAACATCCTACAGAGAGAGAAGAGGGACAAAACACACCATTAGTAACAACATCCTACGGAGAGCGAAGAGGGACAAAACACACCATTAGTACAAAGTCTAAACATACATAGATAAAATGGCGGACTCAAAAGACAGACAGAGGCCCGTCCAGGAACAACACCTAGCCTCTTAGGGAGCTCATGTAGACCTCAAACAGGGCTGTTCCATGTGGGTCCTGGAAAACACTTCTGGTTTTTCGTCCTCTCCTTCTATTAAGGGACCAGTTCAGACCTGGGACACCAGGTGAGCGCAATTAACTACCAGGTAGAAACAAACACCAGACGGGTTTGGGCCCTCCAGGACTGACATTGAACAGCCCTGATAAATTAATTGGATAGGTATGGTGGTAGTTCCATAGTTTAAAATCTTGTCCACTAATAACCCATGAGTGCAAGACGTTGAAAAGACATAGAAAATACGTATTTTCAACGATGTTGTGCTCACTGATAAGCTGGGTGGAGAGATTCCTTACACCTATCCAAATCCTCTCAGATCTACACGTGTCTAGGGCAGGGTTTTTCCCAAACTCGGTCCTGTGGCCCCCCCCTCCAACCCTGTTCCTGGAGAGCTACCCTCCTGTAGGTTTAACTCCAACCCTGTTCCTGGAGAGCTACCCTCCAGTAGGTTTTTCGCTCCAACCCTGTTCCTGGAAAGCTACCCTCCAGTAGGTTTTAACTCCAACCCTGTTCCTGGAGAGCTACCCTCCTGTAGGTTTTAACTCCAACCCTGTTCCTGGAAAGCTACCCTCCTGTAGGTTTTAACTCCAACCCTGTTCCTGGAGAGCTACCCTCCAGTAGGTTTTAACTCCAACCCTGTTCCTGGAGAGCTACCCTCCAGTAGGTTTTTCGCTCCAACCCTGTTCCTGGAGATCTACCCTCCTGCAGGTTTTCGCTCCAACCCTGTTCCTGGAGAGCTACCCTCCAGTAGGTTTTTCGCTCCAACCCTGTTCCTGGAGAGCTACCCTCCTGTAGGTTTTAACTCCAACCCTGTTCCTGGAGAGCTACCCTCCTGTAGGTTTTAACTCCAACCCTGTTCCTGGAGAGCTACCCTCCTGTAGGTTTTAACTCCAACCCTGTTCCTGGAGAGCTACCCTCCAGTAGGTTTTAACTCCAACCCTGTTCCTGGAGAGCTACCCTCCTGTAGGTTTTTCGCTCCAACCCTGTTCCTGGAGATCTACCCTCCTGCAGGTTTTCGCTCCAACCCTGTTCCTGGAGAGCTACCCTCCTGCAGGTTTTCGCTCCAACCCTGTTCCTGGAGAGCTACCCTCCTGTAGGTTTTCGCTCCAACCCCAGTTGTAATGAACCTGACTCAGCTGATCAACCAGCTAATTATTAGATTCAGGTGTGCTAGATTAGGGTTGGAGTGAAAACCTGCAGGAGGGTAGATCTCCAGGAACAGGGTTGGCGCAGAAACCTTCAGGAGGGTAGATCTCCAGGAACAGGTTAGGAGTTAAAACCTACAGGATCAAATCAAATCAAATCAAATTTTATTGGTCACATGCGCCGAATACAACAGGTGCAGACATTACAGTGAAATGCTTACTTACAGCCCTTAACCAACAGTGCATTTATTTTAAACATAAAAAGTAAGAATAAAACAACAAAAAAAGTGTTGAGAAAAAAAGAGCAGAAGTAAAATAAAGTGACAGTAGGGAGGCTATATATACAGTAAAATAAAGTGACAGTAGGGAGGCTATATATACAGGGGGGTACCGTTGCAGAGTCAATGTGCGGGGGCACCGGCTAGTTGAGGTAGTTGAGGTAATATGTACATGTGGGTAGAGTTAAAGTGACTATGCATAAATACTTAACAGAGTAGCAGCAGCGTAAAAAGGATGGGGTGGGGGGGCAGTGCAAATAGTCCGGGTAGCCATGATTAGCTGTTCAGGAGTCTTATGGCTTGGGGGTAGAAGCTGTTGAGAAGTCTTTTGGACCTAGACTTGGCACTCCGGTACCGCTTGCCGTGCGGTAGCAGAGAGAACAGTCTATGACTAGGGTGGCTGGAGTCTTTGACAATTTTGAGGGCCTTCCTCT
>NW_028161836.1:27500-40000 GCF_964263955.1 Coregonus lavaretus
GGAGGGTGGCACCAAGAGAGAGATGGGGGAGGAGGGTGGCACCAAGAGAGAGATGGAGGAGGAGGGTGGCACCAAGAGAGAGAAATAAAGAGAAAGAGACACAGGAAATAGAGGGTCAGCGGCGAGAGAGAGAGAGAGAGAGAAAGTGAAGGAAAGAGTCAAAAGGAGAATTATTGTAGAGAACAAGATCTTTCTCTACCGGCGTCTACGATGCATTTCTAACAATCACATGTCTGTCCGTGAGAGAGAGCATCTTTATGTTTTGTGTGTGTCAACCGGACAGAGTGTATTGTCTCTTGGTCAGTGTGTCAACCGGACAGAGTGTATTGTCTCTTGGTCAGTGTGTCAACCGGACAGAGTGTATTGTCTCTTGGTCAGTGTGTCAACCGGACAGAGTGTATTGTCTCTTGGTCAGTGTGTCAACCGGACAGAGTGTATTGTCTCTTGGTCAGTGTGTCAACCGGGCAGAGTGTATTGTCTCTTGGTCAGTGTGTCAACCGGGCAGAGTGTATTGTCTCTTGGTCAGTGTGTCAACCGGGCAGAGTGTATTGTCTCTTGGTCAGTGTGTCAACCGGACAGAGTGTATTGTCTCTTGGTCAGTGTGTCAACCGGGCAGAGTGTATTGTCTCTTGGTCAGTGTGTCAACCGGACAGAGTGTATTGTTTCTTGGTCAGTGTGTCAACCGGACAGTGTATTGTCTCTTGGTCAGTGTGTCAACCGGACAGTGTATTGTTTCTTGGTCAGTGTGTCAACCGGACAGAGTGTATTGTTTCTTGGTCAGTGTGTCAACCGGGCAGAGTGTATTGTCTCTTGGTCAGTGTGTCAACCGGACAGAGTGTATTGTTTCTTGGTCAGTGTGTCAACCGGGCAGAGTGTATTGTTTCTTGGTCAGTGTGTCAACCGGACAGAGTGTATTGTTTCTTGGTCAGTGTGTTGTGTAGATGCGAGACAACAGGCAGTGCATTGCAGCGTGGTTTATACGTTTGTGTGTCTGCAGGCTGCTGGCATTGTGTGTCTGTCTGAGTCTGTGTGTGTGAGTCTCTGTGTGTGTGTGTGTGTGTGTGTGTGTGTGTGTGTGTGTCTGTGTGTGTGTGTGTGTGTGTGTGTCTGTGTGTGTGTGAGACTGTGTGTGAGTGTGTGTGTGAGTCTGTGTGTGTGTGAGTCTGTGTGTGTGTGAGTCTGTCTGTGTCTTTCCGTACTTCTGTCAAATGTGTCTCACGTCGTCTACTGAGATGTACTGTTTGACCCTACTATGGAGAGATGTACTGTTTGACCCTACTATGGAGAGATGTACTGTTTGACCCTACTATGGAGAGATGTACTGTTTGACCCTGTTATGGAGAGATGTACTGTTTGACCCTGTAATGGAGAGATGTACTGTTTGACCCTGTAATGGAGAGATGTACTGTTTGACCCTGTAATGGAGAGATGTACTGTTTGACCCTGTAATGGAGAGATGTACTGTTTGACCCTGTAATGGAGAGATGTACTGTTTGACCCTGTAATGGAGAGATGTACTGTTTGACGCTACTATGGAGAGATGTACTGTTTGGATAATTTACCTATGATATAAATAATTGATTTCATTATTATTTTGGCCAAATTTCATATTCACAAATGTAATAATCAAAAGAAAAAACGTTATTCCTTTACAAAAGGATATTGAACAATATTTTAAGACAATTAAATACTTTACCAACAAAAAAAAAGATGTTAAAATTATAGATGTGTATATCCCTAAAGGTCTTTGTGTAAAGGGTTAGCCCCGCCCCTAGCCCCACTGTCCATTATGCATACCTGTGTACCTTTGGATTTATTTATTATTGTTAATAAAAAAGAAAATGCATACAAACCTTTATAAAATAGATTTTATAAAATAATGTTGTTGATCAGAACAGTAACATAAGTCCCAAATGGAAGGGAAACAGATTGTTTTTCATCATGAAATCAGCCAAAACAAACTCAATGCACACACTCTTATTGAATATGCATTCACCTGTATTGTGATTTACCCAGTTTATCAATAGAGATTTACCATTCAAATAAATTATTACCATTATGTTGTTATGTATTTAGATTGGTAAAGAAACTAGTCAAATTCATTGTATAATTGATTCATTAATGCATACATTAAAAAAAATATATCTACAGTTTCTAATGTAATGATATTGAACTCAAAAGATCTGTCTGGATCAAGTGCCAGTCCGTGACTTTGGCTAATACAGTATTTTTTTGTTGCTGTGGTATCATTTTGGTATCGAGTATCGTGATACTAAACTTGGTATCGGTATCTAAGACAAAATTCTGGTATCGTGACAACACTAGTGTGTGTGTGTGTGTGTGTGTGTGTGTGTGTCTGTTACCGCACCAATCTGACCCACATCACACACACACACACACACACACACACGTTGTCTTTCTGAGATGATACAGCTTGGACCCCAGATCATGACCCCCAGATCATGACCAATGTTCCCTCTAATTGTTTCCGGCACTGAGCAAATTTCAGGTCTGCTGAGCACAAACTTGAACATTGTGAAAATTCTGTGCAACTTCCGGCGTGTGTGTTTGCTGTGATCACTGAGGCTGAACCCGCTTTAAGTTACAGTTTTAACAGTGGCCCAGTAGGCTACTGTGGCTATATTATCATAATGTAGGCCTACCAGAGTGGCCTACCATCAAAAACCATGGAGAAAATGCATCCCATAATATTTTAACATGGAAAAATGTTCTGTTCTATCATTCAGCCTCCAGTAGCAGCCAATGTTTGGTGTTCAATGTAGGCCTTCAATATCCTGTAAAAAAAAAAACATGCAGGGCTTGACATGAACCTGTTTATCCACTTGTTCTTCAGACAAGGTGGTGACTGAAAATGTTTGTGTTGTTTGATGCAAGAAACCACTTGCATTATTATTCCCATTCCATTATTACAGAGAATCAGACAAATTATGCAACCCTCTGCCTATTGGCTACTTAGCTTATTCAAGCCTGTCTAATACAACACTGCCCCTTTAAGAAATAAAAAGCTCTTTACCTGACTGGCTTTTCAAAGACATCTAGAAATGGACACAGTTTGTGCTCTTGTAGGAAGCAATCACTCCCCTATTGCTGACTACAAATGATCTATAACTGGGCTAATAACTCACTAACTAGCAAAGGATATGAACAAATGATCTATAACTGGGCTAATAACTCACTAACTAGCAAAGGATATGAACAAATGATCTATAACTGGGCTAATAACTCACTAACTAGCAAAGGATATGAACAAATGATCTATAACTGGGCTAATAACTCACTAACTAGCAAAGGATATGAACAAATGATCTATAACTGGGCTAATAACTCACTAACTAGCAAAGGATATTAACAAAATGATCTATAACTGGGTTAATAACTCACTAACTAGCAAAGGATATGAACAAATGATCTATAACTGGGCTAATAACTCACTAACTAGCAAAGGATATGAACAAATGATCTATAACTGGGCTAATAACTCACTAACTAGCAAAGGATATGAACAAATGATCTATAACTGGGCTAATAACTCACTAACTAGCAAAGGATATTAACTAAATGATCTATAACTGGGCTAATAACTCACTAACTAGCAAAGGATATTAACTAAATGTGCACACGTGGCTACATGCAGCTCTCACTTTGATCTCAAAACAAGCGCATCTACTCACGACCGCTCATGCTGTAAACACAGTCCAGTTCAAAGTAAATGGCACAGATCCATATATGGCAATGGTCTATTTGCATACAGGCCTACTGCAGCTCTGATTGGTTATGCCGCACCGGTCAGTGTATAGTACAGGCGTGTGCAATAGAATCCTACTCTGATGCTTTCTGCCTACAACAAAAATCGCTTGCATAGTTTGTTTTGGTATGTTTCAATGAAAGTGGCTAATATCGTGTTGATGCGATCACAATTGCCACAGTAAAGGGAAACATTGTGAAATATGAACACAAGCCTCCCATGACACGGAAAACTTTAGAAAGTTGAGTAAAGTTCAATCTCGTGCTTCTCTCCCAGGGGGGAGCTCTGTCCCTCGGGGAGCTCTGTCCCTCGGGGAGCTCTCTCCATCGGGGAGCTCTGTCCCTCGGGGAGCTCTCTCCATCGGGGAGCTCTGTCCCTCGGGGAGCTCTCTCCATCGGGGAGCTCTGTCCCTCGGGGAGCTCTCTCCATCGGGGAGCTCTGTCCCTCGGGGAGCTCTCTCCATCGGGGAGCTCTGTCCCTCGGGGAGCTCTCTCCATCGGGGAGCTCTGTCCCTCGGGGAGCTCTCTCCATCGGGGAGCTGCGCATGAGCAGCTTAGAGGGATCGACCAGTGACACACACATACACAGCTTGAAATAACCCTACATAACCCTGCTATGTGCATGCCATAAGTTGGATGCAACACCTCTAAAGAAACAAAAGGAAACTGTATTAAGAACACCTATTGATAGTGCTGTTTTTGTGAGTCAGGTTATTTTTTTTTATGTCAGTGATAGTGACAGTGTCTCTGTGTGTAGTGAAAGCTGCTACTAACTGATACTACGATTCTATTGTTTCTGTGTTTATATACGAGAGCGAGATAGAGAAGCCGACCAGACAGGAAGAAGGGAGGGAGGTCGAGAGGAAGTAGAGAGACTAAGGTCACGTTGAGGTGATCTTAACAAAACAAAGATCTATCATCGCCACTTTCCACGTGTGTTCGCGTGTGTGCTTGTCACACTTTCAGGTCAGCACAATCGTTAGCTCTTACACCTTTCAAACCAAGACGTTTTCCCACCAACTTTAGCATTGCGCCAACTTTATTTACCGATATATATATATATGGTATTGCTGGTGACAAAGCCTTTATTGTTTATCAAACTGAAACTCCTAAAGTCATCCATAGTTGACCGCGAGGTTGCTCTTCACTCGCAGTCACTTAGTAGCCTAGGCCTCCTCCCAACCAGTCACTTAGTAGCCTAGGTCTACTCCCAACCAGTCACTTAGTAGCCTAGGCCTCCTCCCAACCAGTCACTTAGTAGCCTAGGCCTCCTCCCAACCAGTCACTTAGTAGCCTAGGCCTCCTCCCAACCAGTCACTTAGTAGCCTAGGTCTACTCCCGACCAGTCACTTAGTAGCCTAGGTCTACTCCCTACCAGTCACTTAGTAGCCTAGGTCTACTCCCAACCAGTCACTTAGTAGCCTAGGTCTACTCCCAACCAGTCACTTAGTAGCCTAGGCCTCCTCCCTACCAGTCACTTAGTAGCCTAGGTCTCCTCCCAACCAGTCACTTAGTAGCCTAGGTCTACTCCCAACCAGTCACTTAGTAGCCTAGGCCTCCTCCCAACCAGTCACTTAGTAGCCTAGGTCTACTCCCAACCAGTCACTTAGTAGCCTAGGTCTACTCCCAACCAGTCACTTAGTAGCCTAGGTCTACTCCCGACCAGTCACTTAGTAGCCTAGGTCTACTCCCAACCAGTCACTTAGTAGCCTAGGTCTACTCCCAACCAGTCACTTAGTAGCCTAGGCCTCCTCCCAACCAGTCACTTAGTAGCCTAGGTCTACTCCCGACCAGTCACTTAGTAGCCTAGGTCTACTCCCAACCAGTCACTTAGTAGCCTAGGTCTACTCCCAACCAGTCACTTAGTAGCCTAGGCCTCCTCCCAACCAGTCACTTAGTAGCCTAGGTCTACTCCCGACCAGTCACTTAGTAGCCTAGGTCTACTCCCAACCAGTCACTTAGTAGCCTAGGTCTACTCCCAACCAGTCACTTAGTAGCCTAGGTCTACTCCCAACCAGTCACTTAGTAGCCTAGGTCTACTCCCGACCAGTCACTTAGTAGCCTAGGCCTCCTCCCAACCAGTCACTTAGTAGCCTAGGTCTACTCCCGAACAGTCACTTAGTAGCCTAGGTCTACTCCCAACCAGTCACTTAGTAGCCTAGGTCTACTCCCAACCAGTCACTTAGTAGCCTAGGTCTACTCCCAACCAGTCACTTAGTAGCCTAGGTCTACTCCCAACCAGTCACTTAGTAGCCTAGGTCTACTCCCAACCAGTCACTTAGTAGCCTAGGCCTCCTCCCAACCAGTCACTTAGTAGCCTAGGTCTACTCCCAACCAGTCACTTAGTAGCCTAGGTCTACTCCCAACCAGTCACTTAGTAGCCTAGGTCTACTCCCAACCAGTCACTTAGTAGCCTAGGTCTACTCCCAACCAGTCACTTAGTAGCCTAGGCCTCCTTCCTACCAGTCACTTAGTAGCCTAGGCCTCCTCCCAACCAGTCACTTAGTAGCCTAGGTCTACTCCCAACCAGTCACTTAGTAGCCTAGGTCTACTCCCAACCAGTCACTTAGTAGCCTAGGTCTACTCCCAACCAGTCACTTAGTAGCCTAGGTCTACTCCCAACCAGTCACTTAGTAGCCTAGGTCTACTCCCAACCAGTCACTTAGTAGCCTAGGTCTACTCCCAACCAGTCACTTAGTAGCCTAGGTCTACTCCCAACCAGTCACTTAGTAGCCTAGGCCTCCTTCTGACCAGTCACTTAGTAGCCTAGGTCTACTCCCAACCAGTCACTTAGTAGCCTAGGTCTACTCCCAACCAGTCACTTAGTAGCCTAGGCCTCCTCCCAACCAGTCACTTAGTAGCCTAGGCCTACTCCCAACCAGTCACTTAGTAGCTTAGGCCTACTCCCAACCAGTCACTTAGTAGCTTAGGCCTACTCCCAACCAGTCACTTAGTAGCCTAGGTCTACTCCCAACCAGTCACTTAGTAGCTTAGGTCTACTCCCGACCAGTCACTTAGTAGCCTAGGTCTACTCCCAACCAGTCACTTAGTAGCCTAGGCCTCCTCCCAACCAGTCACTTAGTAGCCTAGGTCTACTCCCAACCAGTCACTTAGTAGCCTAGGTCTACTCCCAACCAGTCTCTTAGTAGCCTAGGTCTACTCCCTACCAGTCACTTAGTAGCCTAGGTCTACTCCCAACCAGTCACTTAGTAGCCTAGGTCTACTCCCTACCAGTCACTTAGTAGCCTAGGTCTACTCCCAACCAGTCACTTAGTAGCCTAGGTCTACTCCCTACCAGTCACTTAGTAGCCTAGGTCTACTCCCTACCAGTCACTTAGTAGCCTAGGTCTACTCCCAACCAGTCACTTAGTAGCCTAGGTCTACTCCCAACCAGTCACTTAGTAGCCTAGGTCTACTCCCAACCAGTCACTTAGTAGCTTAGGCCTACTCCCAACCAGTCACTTAGTAGCTTAGGCCTACTCCCAACCAGTCACTTAGTAGCCTAGGTCTACTCCCAACCAGTCACTTAGTAGCCTAGGTCTACTCCCAACCAGTCACTTAGTAGCCTAGGTCTACTCCCAACCAGTCACTTAGTAGCCTAGGTCTACTCCCAACCGGTCACTTAGTAGCCTAGGTCTACTCCCAACCAGTCTCTTAGTAGCCTAGGTCTACTCCCAACCAGTCACTTAGTAGCCTAGGTCTACTCCCAACCAGTCACTTAGTAGCCTAGGTCTACTCCCAACCAGTCACTAAGTAGCCTAGGTCTACTCCCAACCAGTCACTTAGTAGCCTAGGTCTACTCCCAACCAGTCACTTAGTAGCCTAGGCCTCCTCCCAACCAGTCACTAAGTAGCCTAGGTCTACTCCCAACCAGTCACTTAGTAGCCTAGGCCTCCTCCCAACCAGTCACTTAGTAGCCTAGGTCTACTCCCAACCAGTCACTTAGTAGCCTAGGTCTACTCCCAACCAGTCACTTAGTAGCCTAGGTCTACTCCCAACCAGTCACTAAGTAGCCTAGGTCTACTCCCAACCAGTCACTTAGTAGCCTAGGTCTACTCCCAACCAGTCACTTAGTAGCCTAGGCCTCCTCCCAACCAGTCACTTAGTAGCCTAGGTCTACTCCCAACCAGTCACTTAGTAGCCTAGGCCTCCTCCCAACCAGTCACTTAGTAGCCTAGGTCTACTCCCAACCAGTCACTTAGTAGCCTAGGTCTACTCCCAACCAGTCACTTAGTAGCCTAGGTCTACTCCCAACCAGTCTCTTAGTAGCCTAGTGCTACTCCCAACCAGTCACTTAGTAGCCTAGGCCTACTCCCAACCAGTCACTAAGTAGCCTAGGTCTACTCCCTACCAGTCACTTAGTAGCCTAGGCCTCCTCCCAACCAGTCACTTAGTAGCCTAGGTCTACTCCCAACCAGTCACTTAGTAGCCTAGGTCTACTCCCTACCAGTCACTTAGTAGCCTAGGTCTACTCCCAACCAGTCACTTAGTAGCCTAGGTCTACTCCCAACCAGTCACTTAGTAGCCTAGGCCTCCTCCCAACCAGTCACTTAGTAGCCTAGGTCTACTCCCAACCAGTCACTTAGTAGCCTAGGCCTCCTCCCAACCAGTCACTTAGTAGCCTAGGTCTACTCCCAACCAGTCACTTAGTAGCCTAGGTCTACTCCCAACCAGTCACTTAGTAGCCTAGGTCTACTCCCAACCAGTCACTTAGTAGCCTAGGCCTCCTCCCAACCAGTCACTTAGTAGCCTAGGTCTACTCCCAACCAGTCACTTAGTAGCCTAGGCCTCCTCCCAACCAGTCACTTAGTAGCCTAGGTCTACTCCCAACCAGTCACTTAGTAGCCTAGGTCTACTCCCAACCAGTCACTTAGTAGCCTAGGTCTACTCCCAACCAGTCTCTTAGTAGCCTAGTGCTACTCCCAACCAGTCACTTAGTAGCCTAGGCCTACTCCCAACCAGTCACTAAGTAGCCTAGGTCTACTCCCTACCAGTCACTTAGTAGCCTAGGCCTCCTCCCAACCAGTCACTTAGTAGCCTAGGCCTACTCCCAACCAGTCACTAAGTAGCCTAGGTCTACTCCCTACCAGTCACTTAGTAGCCTAGGCCTACTCCCAACCAGTCACTAAGTAGCCTAGGTCTACTCCCTACCAGTCACTTAGTAGCCTAGGCCTCCTCCCAACCAGTCTCTTAGTAGCCTAGGTCTACTCCCAACCAGTCTCTTAGTAGCCTAGGTCTACTCCCAACCAGTCACTTAGTAGCCTAGGTCTACTCCCGACCAGTCACTTAGTAGCCTAGGTCTACTCCCAACCAGTCACTTAGTAGCCTAGGTCTACTCCCAACCAGTCACTTAGTAGCCCAGGTCTACTCCCAACCAGTCTCTTAGTAGCCTAGGTCTACTCCCAACCAGTCACTTAGTAGCCTAGGTCTACTCCCAACCAGTCACTTAGTAGCCTAGGTCTACTCCCAACCAGTCACTTAGTAGCCTAGGTCTACTCCCGACCAGTCACTTAGTAGCCTAGGTCTACTCCCAACCAGTCACTTAGTAGCCTAGGTCTACTCCCAACCAGTCACTTAGTAGCCTAGGTCTACTCCCAACCAGTCACTTAGTAGCCTAGGTCTACTCCCAACCAGTCACTTAGTAGCCTAGGTCTACTCCCAACCAGTCACTTAGTAGCCTAGGTCTACTCCCAACCAGTCACTTAGTAGCCTAGGTCTACTCCCAACCAGTCACTTAGTAGCCTAGGCCTCCTCCCAACCAGTCACTTAGTAGCCCAGGTCTACTCCCAACCAGTCTCTTAGTAGCCTAGGTCTACTCCCAACCAGTCACTTAGTAGCCTAGGTCTACTCCCAACCAGTCACTTAGTAGCCTAGGTCTACTCCCAACCAGTCACTTAGTAGCCTAGGTCTACTCCCGACCAGTCACTTAGTAGCCTAGGTCTACTCCCAACCAGTCACTTAGTAGCCTAGGTCTACTCCCAACCAGTCACTTAGTAGCCTAGGTCTACTCCCAACCAGTCACTTAGTAGCCTAGGTCTACTCCCAACCAGTCACTTAGTAGCCTAGGCCTCCTCCCAACCAGTCACTTAGTAGCCTAGGTCTACTCCCGACCAGTCACTTAGTAGCCTAGGTCTACTCCCAACCAGTCACTTAGTAGCCTAGGTCTACTCCCAACCAGTCACTTAGTAGCCTAGGTCTACTCCCAACCAGTCACTTAGTAGCCTAGGTCTACTCCCAACCAGTCACTTAGTAGCCTAGGCCTCCTCCCAACCAGTCACTTAGTAGCCTAGGTCTACTCCCAACCAGTCACTTAGTAGCCTAGGTCTACTCCCAACCAGTCTCTTAGTAGCCTAGGTCTACTCCCAACCAGTCACTTAGTAGCCTAGGTCTACTCCCAACCAGTCACTTAGTAGCCTAGGTCTACTCCCAACCAGTCACTTAGTAGCCTAGGCCTCCTCCCAACCAGTCACTAAGTAGCCTAGGTCTACTCCCAACCAGTCACTTAGTAGCCTAGGCCTCCTCCCAACCAGTCACTTAGTAGCCTAGGCCTACTCCCAACCAGTCACTTAGTAGCCTAGGCCTCCTCCCAACCAGTCACTTAGTAGCCTAGGCCTCCTCCCAACCAGTCACTTAGTAGCCTAGGCCTCCTCCCAACCAGTCACTTAGTAGCCTAGGTCTACTCCCAACCAGTCTCTTAGTAGCCTAGGTCTACTCCCAACCAGTCTCTTAGTAGCCTAGGTCTACTCCCAACCAGTCACTTAGTAGCCCAGGTCTACTCCCAACCAGTCTCTTAGTAGCCTAGGTCTACTCCCGACCAGTCACTTAGTAGCCCAGGTCTACTCCCAACCAGTCTCTTAGTAGCCTAGGTCTACTCCCAACCAGTCACTTAGTAGCCTAGGTCTACTCCCGACTAGGTTTGAGGCGGTATCCAGATTTTCATAACGTACGGTATATCGCCCAAGCCTACTCCCGACCAAAAGCCTGTGAACTTGTCTTAATCAATCAAGGTGATTTTGTTTCCCTGAATCTCCGTCTGTATATCTGGTTCATTCTCTGGCTGTTAAGAGGAGGTGGTGCAGCTCATCTATTGTTTTGCTCGACGGTGTAACGGCAACTCCAAAGGTCTGCTCGACAGTAACGGCGACTCCAAAAGTCTGCGGAGGTTGTGAGATATGAACACAAGACTCCCATGATTTTGAAAATATAGATTGCTATTCTTTTTTTAAATGTTGATGAAGATACTCTCAGATGTAAGACCCTACACCTGCTCCCTAACAAAGTGGAGTGGGGGTAAGAAAGATGAAACGTGGATTTAAAAAAAACCATTGGGTTGATTTGGGCTCCGTTTCAAAATATGATTTGTATTTTATTCTGTTATATTTCATTATATTCTTAGCCTACTATAAAATACATGTGTGTTGACTGTAATCAGGGTAGCCTGAGTGTGTCTTGTCTGTTTAAACCCCCTAGAGTCGATGTCCGCGCCCATGGAAAAAGAATTAACATAATAATAAATAAATCCCCATCAGAATCTGTCGGTTTAAGCTAGAGATATGTTGTTGTTTTTTTGCATGGGCTGCGTCTCAATCCACCACATCCGCCGATGTCGGCCGTCCGCATCTGCGGTGGAAGGTGACCGAGCTACAGCGGTGTTTGTCAGACCATGAGACATCCTGATAAAATCGGTCTTCTCACGAAAACGCCTCGTAGCGTCCGAACGGTTTTGGTCTCCAAACTAATATCCCAACTCTGTGGAAAAGGTGAGACTCTCACAAACATGCACGTCTGTTGTTTTGCTCCAGGACAAGACTGAAGTTTGATTTCATGTGCATGCTGCAGCCATGTACTGTGGTATATAGGCTGCACAGACCAGCCAGTAATAAACTCTAAAATATGCCATTCTATTCTTTTGAAAATACATTTAAAATTAGCCTTATAAATGGTTCTTAAGACCTGCCTAAAACTAAATAATAAGGGATTTCTTTGTGGTGGTGTATATTCAATAGATATATTAAAAATAGACGTCCACCCACATCGGCCCATGTCTACTCCCACTCCTAAACTTGCCGGCAATGTGAACGGGAGATATAAAAAGGCTGCTACCAGCAACAACGTGGTAAAGATGGGCCTGTATGAACTGGCTTCTAAAATAAACATTGGCAGATTTATTTACAGGCAACGTAGCGAAAAGCTGTTACAAACACAGTGGGATGAGATACCGGCATAGCTGACATAGTTTCAGTGTTAGCTGGTCGGACCGAAACGCACTGAGAGAACAAACTGGATTTGTCACATGCTTCGTAAACAAAAGGTCGAGACTAACCAGGTCCTTCAACAATGCAGAGTTAAAGAAACAATTATTGAATAAATACACAGTGAATAACAATGAGTCAAAATATCATGGCTATATACAGGAAGTACCAGGTAATAACATGGCTATATACAGGAAGTACCAGGTAATATCATGGCTATATACAGGAAGTACCAGGTAATATCATGGCTATATACAGGAAGTACCAGGTAATATCATGGCTATATACAGGAAGTACCAGGTAATAACATGGCTATATACAGGAAGTACCAGGTAATAACGTGGCTATATACAGGGAGTACCAGGTAATAACATGGCTATATACAGGGAGTACCAGGTAATAACATGGCTATATACAGGGAGTACCAGTACTGAGTCGATGTGCAGGGGTACCAGGTAATAACATGCCTATATACAGGGAGTA
>NW_028161836.1:45000-62215 GCF_964263955.1 Coregonus lavaretus
TCCTTATGTCTGTCAGTCAGTCAGTCAGTGGGTCAGCTCAGTGAGAGTTCACTGATACATTCCTGGGTCAGAGGACATCATGTGTGTGTGTGTGTAAAACTGCTACACTGGTGTCTTTCATTCCTGAGGCATCACAGACCATCTTTGTTTCGGTCACACACACACACACACGCACGCACGAGGTTTAATTATTTTAACTGAGAAAAAGCAGATACTATCCATGACCAGCTAAACATTACGACCCGTCTCACACAGTCTCAACCCATCTCACACAACACACACGCCTCAGGGAACTAGCTACAGTACATTGTCTGTCTCTCGACTACTCTTTTACCAGTTAACTTCACCCACACACCCAATGGTCAGAAGTAATGGCAGTCCTATAGGGATAGGGTGTTATAGGGACACACTCCCACTGGGTTGTGACCTCACATCTCAGATAGTTCTGCTCTAGATGGTCACTATTATAGGAGCATTATCTCTACATTATTATTAGTGCTTCATTCAGCGGTGGTTACGGATAATGCATGTTCATTATTATAGAAGCATTATCTCGACATTATTATTAGTGCTTCATTCTGCGGTGGTTACGGATAATGCATGTTCATTATTATAGAAGCATTATCTCTACATTATTATAGTGCTTCATTCTGCGGTGGTTACGGATAATGCATGTTCATTATTATAGAAGCATTATCTCTACATTATTATAGTGCTTCATTCTGCGGTGGTTACGGATAATGCATGTTCATTATTATAGAAGCATTATCTCTACATTATTATTAGTGCTTCATTCTGCGGTGGTTACGGATAATGCATGTTCATTATTATAGAAGCATTATCTCTACATTATTATAGTGCTTCATTCTGCGGTGGTTACGGATAATGCATGTTCATTATTATAGAAGCATTATCTCTACATTATTATAGTGCTTCATTCTGCGGTGGTTACTGATAATTAGAGCCGTCCCCTACTACTTTGTAAGCTTTTGGTCTACATTTTTTTGAGTGTATTCTTCCATATACACTATTTTATTTTTTTCACCTTTATTTAACCAGGTAAGCCAGTTGAGAACAGGTTCTCATTTACAACTGCGACCTGGCCAAGATAAAGCAAAGTAGTGCAATAAAAACAACAGAGTTACATATGGGGAAAAAAAAAAAACATAAAGTCAGAAATACAACAGAAAATATATATACAGTGTGTGCAAATGTAGCAAGTTATGGAGGTAAGGCAATAAATAGGCTATAGTGCAGAATAATTACAATAGTATTAACACTGGAATGCTAGATGTGCAAGAGATTATGTGCAAATAGAGATACTGGGGTGCAAAAGAGCAAAATAAATAACAATATAGGGATGAGGTAGTTGGGTGGGCTAATTTCGGATGGGCTGTGTACAGGTGCAGTGATCGGTAAGGTGCTCTGACAACTGATGCTTAAAGTTATTGAGGGAGATAAGAGTCTCCAGCTTCAGAGATTTTTGCAATTCGTTCCAGTCATTGGCAGCAGAGAACTGGAAGGAATGGCGGCCAAAGGAGGTGTTGGCTTTGGGAATGACCAGTGAGATATACCTGCTGGAGCGCAGACTACGGGTGGGTGCTGCTATGGTGACCAATGAGCTAAGATAAGGCGGGGATTTGCCTAGCAGTGATTTATAGATGGCCTGGAGCCAGTGGGTTTGACGACGAACATGTAGTGAGGACCAGCCAACAAGAGCGTACAGGTCACAGTGGTGGGTAGTGTATGGGGCTTTGGAGACAAAACGGATGGCACTGTGATAGACTACATCCAATTTGCTGAGTAGAGTGTTGGAGGCTATTTTGTAAATTACATCGCCGAAGTCAAGGATCGGTAGGATAGTCAGTTTTACGAGGGCATGTTTGGCAGCATGAGTGAAGGAGGCTTTGTTGCGAAATAGGAAGCCGATTCTAGATTTAACTTTGGATTGGAGATTCTTTATGTGAGTCTGGAAGTTGAGTTTACAGTCTAACCAGACACCTAGATATTTGTAGTTGTCCACATACTCTAGGTCAGACCCGTCGAGAGTGGTGATTCTAGTCGGGTGGGCGGGTGCTAGCAGCGTTCGATTGAAAAGCATGCATTTAGTTTTACTAGTGTTTAAGAGCAGTTGAAGGCTACTGAAGGATTGTTGTATGGCATTGAAGCTCGTTTGGAGGTTTGTTAACACAGTGTCCAATGAAGGGCCAGATGTATACAAAATGGTGTCGTCTGCGTAGAGGTGGATCTGAGAGTCACCAGCAGCAAGAGCGACGTCATTGATATACACAGAGAAAAGAGTCGGCCCAAGAATTGAACCCTGTGGCACCCCCATAGAGACTGCCATAGGTCCAGACAACAGGCCCTCCGATTTGACACACTGAACTCTATCTGAGAAGTAGTTGGTGAACCAGGCGAGGCAGATAGGGGTAGCGACAATTTCAGCGGCTAGTTTTAGAAAGAAAGGGTCCAGATTGTCTAGCCCAGCTGATTTGTAGGGGTCCAGATTTTGCAGCGCTTTCAAAACATCAGCTGTCTGAATTTGTGTGAAGGAGAAGCGGGGGGGGCATGGGCAAGTTGCAGCAGAGGGTGCAGAGTTGGTGGCCGGGTTAGTGGTAGCCAGATGGAAAGCATGGCCAGCTGTAGCAAAATGCTTGTTGAAATTCTCGATTATTGTAGATTTATCGGTGGTGATAGTGTTTCCTAGCCTCAGTGCAGTGGGCAGCTGGGAGGAAGTGCTCTTATTCTCCATGGACTTTACCGTGTCCCAAAACTTTTTGGAGTTAGTGCTACAGGATGCAAATTTCTGTTTGAAAAAGTTAGCCTTTGCTTTCCTGACTGCTTGTGTATATTGGTTCCTAACTTCCCTGAAAAGTTGCATATCGCGGGGGCTATTTGATGCTAATGCTGTACGCCACAGGATGTTTTTGTGCTGGTCAAGGGCAGTCAAGTCTGAGGAGAACCAGGGGCTATATCGGTTCTTAGTTCTGTATTTTTTGAATGGGGCATGTTTATTTAAGATTGAGAGGAAATTACTTTTAAGGAACAACCAGGCATCCTCTACTGACGGAATGAGATCTATATCCATCCAGGATACCTGGGCCAGGTCAATTAGGAAGGCCTCCTCGCTAAAGTGTTTTAGGGAGCGTTTGACAGTGATGAGGGGTGGTCGTTTGACCGCGGACCCGTTACGGACGCAGGCAATAAGGCAGTGATCGCTGAGATCCTGGTTGAAGACAGCTGAGGTGTATTTAGAGGGTATGTTAGTCAGGATGATATCTATGAGGGTACCCATGTTTACGGATGTAGGGTTGTACCTGGTAGGTTCGTTGATAATTTGCGTGAGGTTGAGGGCATCTAGCTTGGATTGTAGGATGGCTGGGGTATTAAGCATATCCCAATTTAGGTCACCAAGCAGTACAAACTCTGAGGATAAATGGGGGGCAATCAATTCACATATGGTGTCCAGGGCACAGCTGGGGGCTGAGGGGGGTCTGTAGCAAGTGGCAACAGTGAGAGACTTATTTCTGGAAAGGTGGATTTTTAGAAGTAGAAGCTCAAACTGTTTGGGCACAGACCTGGATAGTATGATAGAGCTCTGCAGGCTATCTCTACAGTATATTGCAACTCCACCCCCTTTGGCAGTTCTATCTAGACGGAAAGTGTTATAGTTGGGGATGGAAATTTCAGAATTTTTGGTGGCCTTCCTGAGCCAGGATTCAGACACTGCTAGAACATCAGGGTTGGCAGAGTGTGCTAACGCAGTGAATAACTCAAACTTAGGAAGTAGACTTCTGATATTTATGTGCAAGAAACCAAGACTTTTGCGATTACAGAAGTCATCAAATGATAGCGCATGGGGAGTAGGAGTGATACTGAGGGCTGCAGGGCCTGGGTTAGCCTCTACATCACCAGAGGAACAGAGGAGGACTAGAATAAGGATACGGCTAAAGGCTTTAAGAACTGGTCTTCTAGTGCGTTGGGTACATAGAATAAAGGGGGCAGATTTCCGGGTGTTATAGAAAAGATTCAGGGCATTATGTACAGACAAGGATATGGAAGGATATGAGTAAAGTGGAGGTAAACCTGAGCGTTGGGTAACAATGAAAGAGATAGTATCTCTAGAGGCATAAATTGAGTCGGTCTGTGAGTGTATGGGGGGAGGGACAAAATAGCTATCTAAGGCAGGTTTAGCTAGGCTGGGGGGTCTACAGTGATATAGTACAATTAGAAATAACCGAAACAACAATAAACTAACCATGTTTGGGCTGAGGCTAAACATAAACAGGATGTAGTACCGTAAAAAGGAACAGTCCAGCAGATATCAGCTGTATAGCTGAGTTATCATAAGGTCCGGTGGTGAAGTACTAGTGAGTAAGAGGCTACAGCTAGCGGGCCAGGGCTAGCAGATGGATGGAATCTTCGTGGTTAACGTCGTAACCACATCAGACTATTTCGTCGGCAGACCAGTCGTGTAGGATCGGCGGGGCTCCGTGTCAATACTAGGTGGTCCCGTCCGGTTGACAGAGAGGTAGATAGCCGGGAGATGGGCCTAGCTCAGGATAATTAGCCAGACCACAGCGTCCGTTTTGTTGTAGCTAGCTGGTAGCGACGAATCCGGAGTTAAAGGTCCAGTGATTCAGTGATTCCAGCGGAAAAACTGATATGTTCTGGGTCGATAACGCGCTGTGCAGACTGGCCGAATATCCGGTGATCAATGTCCAGTGATTAAAATTAATCCCGCAGAAAAAAATCCAATGTTCTGGGTGAAACACCGCTAGCTAAGGCTAATAGCAAGTAGCTAGTTAGCTGGCTAGCTGGCTAGCTGGCTAGCTAGTTTCACTGGAGATTCTAGATAAAAGGTAAGTCAATAATAGAATCCGTTCCACATTGAGTGAGGCGGGTTGCAGGAAAGTATATTTTGTGGTCAAAAGTTTTAGAACACCTACTCATTCAAGGGTTTTTCTTTATTTTTTTACAGGACATTGACCCAACACACCTCCAGGCTGTGTAAGGGCTATTTTACCAAGAAGGAGAGTGATGGAGTGCTGCATCAGATGACCTGGCCTCCACAATCCCCCAAACTCAACCCAATTGAGATGGTTTGGGATGAGTCGGACCGCAGAGTGAAGGAAAAAAGCAGCCAACAAGTGCTCAGCATATGTGGGAACGCCTTCAAGACTGTTGGAAAAGCATTCCAGGTGAAGCTGGTTGAGAGAATGCCAAGAGTGCGCAAAGCTGTCATCAAGGCAAAGGGTGGCTATTTGAAGAATCTCAAATATAACATGTATTTTGATTTGTTTAACACTTTTTTGGTCACTACTAAATAGTAAAAATAAAGAAAAACCCTTGAATGAGTAGGTGTTCTAAAACTTTTGACTGGTAGTGATTTTGGGGGGGGGTTGTATCATTTGATTTACACAACATGCCTACCACTTAAAAGATGCAAAATATTTTTACTTGTGAAACAAACAAGAAATAAGACAACAAAAACTTGAGCATGCATAACTATTCACCCCCCCCCCAAAGTCAATACTTTGTAGAGCCACCTTTTGCAGCAATTACAGCTGCAAGTCCCTTGGGGCATGTCTCTATAAGCTTGGCACATCTAGCCACTGGGAGTTTTGCCAATTTTTCAAGGCAAAACTGCTCCAGCTCCTTCAAGTTGGATGGGTTCCGCTGGTGTACAGCAATCTTTAAGTCATACCACAGATTCTCAGTTGGATTGAGGTCTGGGCTTTGACTAGGCCATTCCAAGACATTTAAATGTTTCCCCTTAAACCACTCGATTGTTGCTTTAGAAGTATGCTTAGGGTCAATGTCCTGCTGGAAGGTGAACGTCCGTCCCAGTCTGAAATCTCTGGAAGACTGAAACAGGTTTCCCTCAAGAATTTCCCTGTATTTAGCGCCATCCATCATTCCTTCAATTCTGACCAGTTTCCCAGTAGCTGCCGATGAAAAACATCCCCCAGCATGATGCTGCCACCACCATGCTTCACTGTGGGGATGGTGTTCTCGGGGTGATGAGAGGTGTTGGGTTTGCGCCAGACATAGCGTTTTCCTTGATGGCCAAAAAGCTCAATTTTAGTCTCATCTGACCAGAGTACCTTCTTCCATATGTTTGGGTAGTCTCCCACATGGCTTTTGGCAAACACCAAACGTTTGCTTATTTTTTTCTTTAAGCAATGTATTTTCTGGCCACTCTTCCGTAAAGCCCAGCTCTGTGGAGTGTACGGCTTAAAGTGGTCCTATGGACAGATACTCCAATCTCCGCTGTGGAGCTTTGCAGCTCCTTCAGGGTTATCTTTGGTCTCTTTGTTGCCTCTCTGATTAATGCCCTCCTTGCCTGGTCCGTGAGTTTTGGTGGGCGGCCCTCTCTTGGCAGATTTGTTGTGGTGCCATATTCTTTCCATTTTTTAATAATGGATTTAATGGTGCTCCGTGGGATGTTCAAAGTTTTCTGATATTTTTTTATAACCCAACCCTGATCTGTACTTCTCCACAACTTTGTCCCTGACCTGTTTGGAGAGCTCCTTGGTCTTCATGGTGTCGCTTGCTTGGTGGTGCCCCTTGCTTAGTGGTGTTGCAGACTCTGGGACGTTTCAGAACAGGTGTATATATACTGAGATCATGTGACACTTAGATTGCACACAAGTGGACTTTATTTAACAAATTATGTGACTTATGAAGGTAATTGGTTGCACCAGATCTTATTTAGGGGCTTCATAGCAAAGAGGGTGAGAATACATATGCACACACCACTTTTCCGTTATTTATTTTTTAGAATTTGGGACTATTTTGTTTATGTCCATTACTTGAAATCCAAATAAAAATCCATTTAAATTACAGGTTGTAATGCAACAAAATAGGAAAAACGCCAAGGGGGATGAATACTTTTGCAAGGCACTGTACATACATACTCCGGATTCTGACATTGCGCATCCTAATATTTATATATTTCTTAATTCCATTATTTTAGATGTGTGTAATTTTGCGATTGTTAGATATTACTGCACTGTTGGAGCTAGGAACACAAGCATTTCGCTACACCCGCGATAACATCTGCTAAATATGTGTATGCGACCAATACAATGTGATTTGGTTTTACTCCCTCTATTTAGCACATGGCCTCATATGTGAATCCTTAAAGAGATGGGCGGGGCTAAGGCTTAAGAGGGGGTGAACGATGCTGAATGGGTGTAGACAAAGAGCAGCTCTCCAGTAGGTGTACCAAAACATTCAAGGACTATTTTCTCAAAAGTGGGGTTACAAGTTTTTCAACATTCAAAGCAGAATTACTTTCCCATTGTTCTTCAACTGTATTGTATGATATACCATTTTCAAGCTCTCAGTCTCTACTTGTATCCTGAAAAACATCCCCCTAGCAATGATGCTGCCACCACCATGCTTCTCCGTAGGTATGGTGCCTGGTTTCCTCCAGATGTGACGCTTGGCATTCAGGCCGAAGAGTTCAATCTTGGTTTCATCAGACCAGAGAATCTTGTTTCTCATAGTCAGAGTCCTTTAGGTGCATTTTGGCAAACTCCAAGCGGGCTGTCATGTTCCTTTTGCTGAGGAGTGGCTTCTGTCTGGCCACTCTACCATAAAGGCCTGATTGGTGGAGTGCTGCAGAGATGGTTGTCCTTCTGGAAGGTTCTCCCATCTACATAGAGGAACTCTGGAGCTCTGTCAGAGTGACCATCAGGTTCTTGGTCACCTCCCTGACCAAGGCCCTTCTCCCCCAATTGCTCAGTTTGGCCGGGCAGCCAGCTCTAGGAAGAGTCTTGGTGGTTCCAAACTTCTCCCATTTAAGAATGTTCTTGGGGACCTTTAATACTGCAGAAATGTTTTGGTACCCTTCCCCAGATCTGTGCCTCAACACAATCCTGTCTCGGAGCTCTACGGACAATTCCTTCGACCTCATGGCTTGTTTTTTTCTCTGACATGCACAGTCAATAACATAATAATAATTTATAATATGCCATTTAGCAGACGCTTTTATCCAAAGCGACTTATAGTCATGTGCGCATACATTTTTACGTATGGGTGGTCCCGGGGATCGAACCCACTACCCTGGCGTTACAAGCGTCATGCTCTACCAATTGATCTACAGAGGACCACAAAAATGGTCAACTGTGGGACCTTACATAGACAGGTGTGTGCCTTTTCAAATCATGTCCAATCAATTGAATTTACCACAGCTGGACTCCAATCAAGTTGTAGAAACATCTCAAGGACGATCAATGGAAACAGGATGCACCTGAGCTCAATTTCGAGTATTATAGCAAAGGGTCTGAATACTTATGTAAATAAGGTCTCTATTTTTTTTATTTTATTAACTTTGCCAAAAAATTCGAAATACCTGTTTTCACTTTGCCATTATGGGGTATTGTGTTTAGATTGATGAGATTTGTTTAGTTTTTTTTAATCCATTTTAGAATAAGGCTGTAACGTAACAAAATGTGGAAAAGGGGGCTGAATACTTTCCGAATGCACTGTAAGCACACACACACACACACACACACACACACACACACACACACACACACACACACACACCACACACACACTTTCACCCTCATCAGACACGGCTGATAATCTGTTCTTTGATTTATTCTTATTATAATCACTGAGTGGACAAAACATTAGGAACACCAGCTCTTTCCATGACAGACTGAGCAGGTGAATCCAGGTGAAAGCTATGATCCCTTATTGTTGTCACTTGTTAAATCCACTTCAAAAATCGGTGTAGATGAAGGGGGAGGAGACAGGTTAAAGAAGGATTTTTAAGCCTTGAGACAATTGAGACATGGATTGTGTTATGTGTGCCATTCAGAGGGTGAGTGGGCAAGACAAAATATTTAAGTGCTTTTCAACGGGGTATGGTATTATAACGCTGCTGGGTTTTTCCACGTTCAACAGTTTCCCGTGTGTAACAAGAATGTTCAACCACCCAAAGGACATTCAGCCAACTTGACACAACTGTGGGAAGCATTGGAGTCAACATGGGGCCGGCATCTCTGTGGAACACTTTTTGACATCATCTACTGTCTGTCTCTCCCTCCCTCCATCCAGCCAGTCTACTGTCTGTCTCTCCCTCCCTCCATCCAGCCAGTCTACTGTCTCTCTCTCCCTCCATCCAGCCAGTCTACTGTCTGTCTCTCCCTCCATCCAGCCAGTCTACTGTCTCTCTCTCTCTCCCTCCATCCAGCCAGTCTACTGTCTCTCTCTCTCTCCCTCCATCCAGCCAGTCTACTGTCTGTCTCTCCCTCCATCCAGCCAGTCTACTGTCTGTCTCTCCCTCCATCCAGCCAGTCTACTGTCTCTCTCTCCCTCCATCCAGCCAGTCTACTGTCTCTCTCTCCCTCCATCCAGCCAGTCTACTGTCTGTCTCTCCCCCCCTCCATCCCTCCATCCAGCAGGTCTTTGTGCTATGGTCTTTCTGTGGAGGCATGTCTGTATTCAGACAATAGATCCACAGGTCACCCTCTCTCTCTATCCCCCCCCCTCTCTCTCTATCCCCCCCCCCTCTCTCTCTATCCCCCCCCCCCCCTCTCTCTCTATCCCCCCCCCCCCTCTCTCTCTATCCCCCCCCCCTCTCTCTCTATCCCCCCCCCCTCTCTCTCTATCCCCCCCCCCTCTCTCTCTATCCCCCCCCCTCTCTCTCTATCCCCCCCCCCCTCTCTCTCTATCCCCCCCCCCTCTCTCTCTCTATCCCCCCCCCTCTCTCTCTATCCCCCCCCCCCTCTCTCTCTATCCCCCCCCCCTCTCTCTCTATCCCCCCCCCCTCTCTCTCTATCCCCCCCCCCTCTCTCTCTATCCCCCCCCCTCTCTCTCTATCCCCCCCCCCCTCTCTCTCTATCCCCCCTCTCTCTCTCTCTGAAGTTCCTATGCTAAGAATAGAATGTGGGTCATTGCCAGCTCAGAACACACACACAGCTCAGAACCCAAATGTAGCTCTAAACTGAAAACACCTACGAGGTTACATGTAATGCAACAGAATGGCGTTGAATGTATGGCGTGTCATTGATTGATTTTAACAGCTTCAATTTGATTAGAAGCTTCTGTTTAGGACTATGAAAAGCCTAGTTTACCTAGGCTATCCCTAGGATATATGACTGACTTAACTGCAACAACAAAAAAATATATCCTGTTGTTTTAACGGTAACGTATTGGCAGCCAGTTACCAGTTAAATACTGTAAAATAAAAGTACAATATGTTACCGTAAATTCCAAAGAAACTGTTAAACCAAAGTTTATTTGGAATTTACGGTAATATACTCTGTACCTTACAGGTAACTGGCTGCCAGTAGGTTATCATAAAGAAAACTGGATTATTATTTTTTTACAGTGTACAGTCCCAATGGAAAATATAGTAGTTGAGTTAGGCTATACAGGCCTAATAAAAAGGTAATGTTATGCTATTTTATGTTGTGATATGATATGCTATGTTATGATATACTATGTTATGTTGTGATATGATATACTATGTTATATACTATGTTATGTTGTGATATGCTATGTTATGATATGCTATGTTACGTTGTGATATGATATACTATGTTATATACTATGTTATGTTGTGATATGCTATGTTATGATATGCTATGCTATGTTGTGATATGATATACTATGTTATATACTATGTTATGTTGTGATATGCTATGTTATGATATGCTATGCTATGTTGTGATATGATATGCTATGTTATGGTAGGTACAGGATGGCAACAACAACTGCCCGAGTTACACCAGGAACGCACAATCCCTCCATCAGTGCTCAGACTGTCCGCAATAGGCTGAGAGAGGCTGGACTGAGGGCTTGTAGGCCTGTTGTATGACAATGCCACCAGCCATACTGCTCGTTCTGTGCGTGATTTCCTGTAAGACAGGAATGTCAGTGTTCTGCCATGGCCAGCGAAGAGCCCGGATCTCAATCCCATTGAGCACGTCTGGGACCTGTTGGATCGGAGGGTGACGGCTAGGGCCATTCCCCCCCAGAAATGTCCGGGAACTTAAAGGTGCTTTGGTGGAAGAGTGGGGTAACATCTCACAGCAAGGAATCTGGTGCAGTCCATGAGGAGGAGATGCACTGCAGTACTTAATGCAGCTGCTGGCCACACCAGATACTGACTGTTACTTTTGATTTTGACCCCTCCTTTGTTCAGGGACATATTATTGCATTTCTGTTAGTCACATGTCTGTGGAACTTGTTCAGTTTATGTCTCAGTTGTTGAATCTTGTTATGTTCATACAAATATTTACACATGTTAAGTTTGCTGAAAATAAACGCAGTTGACAGTGAGAGGACGTTTCTTTTTTTGCTGAGTTTATGTTATGTTGTGATATGATATACTATGTTATGTTGTGATCTGATATGTTATGCTATACTTTTTATGTTATGTTGTGATATGATATACTATGTTATGTTGTGCTACGATATACTATGTTATGTTATGTTATAATGATACTGATGTTTAGTCAGCCTATTCCTGAGCACACCATTTTTTTTCTACTTTAAAATAAAATACCATCTTTAAGTTAACCCATTATTGGACCTCAAGGGCCTCTTAACCGTAATCGATGCGATTAGTTCAGTACAGTAGCCCTTCAGTAGAGGTTCCCAACCTTTTCCCGTTACTGTACCACCAACTGAATTTTGCTAGGCCTGGAGTACCCCTGAAGTACCGCCTCATTTGCATTTTACCAGTAGGTCTTTGGTCTCATGAGTCTTCTCAAGTAGCCCCTGTGGATAGGCCAAGTACCCTGGTTGGGAACCACTGCCCTATTCCCTAGTGTACTACTTTTGACCATAGCCCTTATAGTACCTGGTCAACACAATATGGTGCCATTTGCAACATAACCTAATATTATTTATTGTCGGCATCTCACCTCACAGTTGTAAAGATCCGTTAGCTGGTCGATTATCCATTCCTCCAGATTTAGTCTCTTTCTTAGTTCTTTTCGGTCATATTTGACGGTTACTCGCCCTTGCTTCCGAACAGGGGTCTCCGGTTCTTCGGTTGAACCGGTGGCTACCGTCTGGAAATATACCCGGGGTTGAGGGCTCGTCTCTGGGCTGGTAACCGCAGCCATTGTCGGTCCGCTGAGGAAAATCCTGGAAGTTCTGTTGGTAGTGCGAATTTCAGACGCGTTGTTTAGTATTGTTGGTGGTTGCTGAAGCAGCAGTGATTCTCATAAGGAGTAGCTAGAAAATTCAAGTATATTACTGCTATTGTTCCCTTCTTGCAAAAAAGAGCATGGCATTAGGTTCACTTTGTGGTTTCCAAATCACCAAATGACCTTAAAAAAATAGGTTCTAGAATTGGCTATTTAGGCTATTAGAATTCAGCGTATAAAAATAAAGGTATAGGATAACCGACAAACCAGCAGCAGCGTCTACACTTATTTTAAGCACAAAGAGAAAATCTTCCGTGTGGCTCTCCTCTCTCTGTCCTCGTGCTGTTGTAACGTAAAAGCGGTGGACTTTTCCGTGTTCTACGGAACACCTAACGTTACGTAGACAAAATAAATGCTATTCCTGATTTCTTTACTATTGCCTCCTCTCTTCTCCTTTCCCCTTTACCGTCCTCTGTCTACGTCTTTCTTCAGCGTCTCTCCTCTTTCCAAATGCAACTCTTCTTCTTTCATTCAATTTTATTTCGCGAATCGCAACCAACTGACAGGTGCATACACCGCCACCTACTGTACTGGAGTGAGACGGTCACGACCTATCTATACCACTATATTCTTTTAACCCTGAATTCCCATCCAACCTCTCTGACCCTGTTAAACAACCACTCCCTTTCTGCATCATACATTTGACAAAATACACTGAACAAAAATTATAAAACGCAATATGCAAAGTGTTGGTCCCATATTCCATGAGCTGAAATAAAAGTTGTGGTCCTCTGTAGCTCAGCTGGTAGAGCACGGCGCTTGCAACGCCAGGGTAGTGGGTTCGATCCCCGGGACCACCCATACACAAAAATGTATGCACGCATGACTGTAAGTTACTTTGGATAAAAGCGTCTGCTAAATGGCATATTAATATTATAAAAGATCCCAGAAATGTTTCATACGTACAAAAAGCTTATTTCTCTAAATTTTTGTGAATCAATTTGTTTACATCTTTGTTAGTAAGCTTTCGCCTTTGACAAGATAATCCATCCACTTGACAAGTGTGGCATATCAAGAAGCTGATTAAACAGCATGATCATTACACAGGTGCACCTTGTGCTGGGGACAATAAAAGGCCACACTAAAATGTGCAGTTTTGTCACACAACACAATGCCACAGATGTCTCAAGTTTTGAGGGAGCGTGCAATTGGCATGCTGACTGCAAGAATGTCCACCAGAGCTGTTGCCGCTTCCAACGTCGTTTTAGAGAATTTGGCAGTACATCCAACTGGCCTCACAACCTCAGACCATGTGTATGGCGACGTGTGGGCGAGCGGTTTGCTGATGTCAATGTTGTGAACAGAGAGCCCCATGGTGGCTGTGGGGTTATGGTATGGGCAGGCATAAGCTACGGACAACGAACACAATTGCATTTTATCGATGGTAATTTGAATGCACAAAAATACTGTGAGCCCCATTTTTATTTAAGGTATTTGTGACCATCAGATGCATTTCCGTATTCCCAGTCATGTGAAATCCATAGATTAGTGGCTAATGATTTTATTTCAATTGACTGATGTTTCCCTATCAGTTTCAAAGATCAATTCAATCCCGTATGCCCTAATCTCATCCTACACAACGTAACCTCCTCCCTTCTGTTCCCATTATATGACACCATCTCCCGTACAGATTTCCTTGTACTATCAACATGTCTGCCCTTAAAACTTTCATCCCATTGTCTCTTCCAGCAATCTAACCCATTTTTCCAAATCAATGTTTTAATTTCCCCTCTACCCAACTGCACCTGTATATCCACAACAGTATTTTTCACTGCTCTTTTTGCTATTATACAGTATCTACTATATAATTTCCATAAACTCATGTATGAGCCGGAATCCAACAGAACTGAATTTCAATACCATTTCTTTGTAAGCCCAACAACAGCATCATTATTTCTAACAATAAATCCTCACGTTCTGACTTTCCAGATATTAAACTACAACACTGATGCAGCGTCCCAACATATTACTACTCTTCTTGGTTGCACCTCCTCTATCCAACCATTATCACAACCATTATCACAACCATTTCTGTTGAATATAAAGATAAATAATTTGGTTAGTCTCTCTCTCTC
The DNA here is from genome assembly GCF_964263955.1 of Coregonus lavaretus. NCBI lineage: Eukaryota > Metazoa > Chordata > Actinopteri > Salmoniformes > Salmonidae > Coregonus > Coregonus lavaretus. Next base: position 59,255 of record NW_028161836.1, read on the forward strand.
TCTCTCTCTCTCTCTCTCTCTCTCTCTCTCTCTCTCTCTCTCTCTCTCTCTCTCTCTCTCTCTCTCTTTATGTCTGCTAACACTTTCACTCACTACCATAGGCCTACTAGCCACATAGCACAAGCAGCACATTCACCAGTCGCCACTTTAGTACTTAGAAGTTTCTAGCCTATTTTTTGCACATGTTCTATTCTCAAGACAATCCCTCGTAGGCTCGAGTAGCTCAGTCGGTAGAGCATGGCGTTCGCAACGCCAGGATTGTGGGTTAAATTCCCACGGGGGGCCAGTATGAAAATGTATGCACTCACTAACTGTAAGTTGCTCTGGATAAGAGCGTCTGCTAAATGACTAAAATGTAAATAACCACCATGGGCCTATCTAACTCTCAGAAAAAAGTGTTTATTAGGGTTTAGAACCATTTGCTAACAAAGAGTATACTCTCCATAGCAGACTAGTCTGTACTCTCCATAGCAGACTAGTCTATACTCTCCATAGCAGACTAGTCTGTACTCTCCATAGCAGACTAGTCTGTACTCTCCATAGCAGACTAGTCTGTACTCTCCATAGTATACTAGTTTTACTCTCCATAGCAGACTACCTTGAGATAAAATACAGAGTGCGTCCCAAATATATATATATCTATCTCTCTCTCCCTCTCTCTCTCTCTCTCAGGAAACAAAAATATTGTCTCTGTTGACAGCATACGGGCGTTTGTATGTGTGTGTTTTTGATGCAGAGGTCACATTTTTTTGATGCAGAGGTGTATTTTAACAGCGGGAATAGATAAACTGGCAAGTTAAACCAAATACAGTTTTTCTCAATTGCTAAAACACTAAACCCTATTGTCTGAACCAAATGCTCAGTTGCCTGAACCCACTGATTGAATCAATCACTCTTTTGGCAAAACCATAAGCACTTTTCACCTGTATAGACATAACTTGCCAACACATTTTCATTGTGATGCACCCGTGCTGCATAATGGTGAGCACAGGTGACAAAAGTCAAACACAATTAGAGCACAGGTGTCACCACTTGAACACAACAACTCAAAATTTATCACACTTGTGGCTAATGATGTGAGGGAACATATACAGTAAGCCAGTTCAGAGAGCACTGGTTTGTGAGGCCCTACAATGGATAGAAATCTGAGAGGAAGAGTTCGTGTGAGAGGAGGTCGAGGTGGTCGAGGTGGTCAGCGAAGACAAAGAACAGTAATATCTGATGAAATCAGAGCTACTGTGATTGACCATGTTCTTGTCCATGGTATGAGCATGAGGGAGGCTGGACAAAGGGTACAACCAAACATCAGTAGATTCACTGTGTCCACCATAATCCGAAGATTTAGAGAAGAGAACAGGTAATTACCTTTTTTTGACATTATAGTACAGTATGTAAATGTTGACAGCAATTACTGTATGACATACTATATACTGTACCACAGTATACTGTAAGTAAATATATGTTTCAGTACATCACTGTACCAATGTACTGTAGTATTGTAATGGAGGGTTGGTCTAACTGTTTGTAGGCCTAGTATTCCATGTATATTTTTTGTAACTCCATGTTCTCTTTTTGTAGAATTGAAAGACTGCCACATGGGGGTGGGAGGACAGGTATGTTCTCCCCACACCAAGAGACCCTAATTGTTGATATGGTCCGTGAGAACAATGCCATTAAACTGAGCGAAATTCAGCAGAAGATCATTGAGGACCATTAAAATTTTGAGGGTATCAACAGTGTCAGCCTCTCTACTGTTGATCGTGTCCTCAAGCGCAACAGACTGCGCATGAAACAGCTATACAGAGTGACCTTTGATCGGAACTCAGACAGAGTCAAAGAGCAAAGATTCCAGTATGTACAGGTTGGCATATATCCAGACACATTCAATGTTGATTACTCTAAGTAGTGATTTACTGTAGTGGCCTAAATCACTTTTTCCGTATCACTTACAAAACTATATCTATTTCTACAGAGGGTTTTTCAACTGGATGCAATGGAAAGACCCCATCAATACATCTACATGGATGAAGCTGGGTTTAATCTCACCAAAAGGAGAAGGAGAGGCCGTAATGTGATTGGCCATCGGGCCATTGTTGTTGTTCCTGGGCAGCGTGGTGGCAATGTCACATTATGTGCTGCCATCAGCAATCATGGGGTTGTCCACCATCATGCCAACCTGGGGCCCTACAACACTCACCAGCTCCTCATTTTCCTCAATCACATGCGAGATGCTTTGTTAGGGCAGCAGGATGAGCATCCCATCTATGTTGTTGTTTGGGACAATGTGAGTTTTCACAGAGCCCTCCAGGTTAGAGAGTGGTACAATATGAACCAAGGTTTTATCAATCTTTGCCTTCCACCGTACTCCCCTTTCCTAAACCCCATTGAGGAATTCTTCTCCTCATGGCGGTGGAAGGTATATGAACGCCAACCTTACACCAGGGTAAATCTCCTGCAAGCCATGGGACTTGCCTGTGGTGACATAGGTGTGGAGGCATGCCAAGCCTGGATACGGCATGCCAGGGGTTTTTTCCCCCGTTGCCTGGCCAGACAAAATGTGGCCTGTGATGTAGATGCAGTCCTGTGGCCTGACCCAGTACGGAGACATGATGCTGTGGCTGAGTAATGCACTTATTTGTATATTTTTGTACTTTATTTTTACATGGGCTTACTGTACACAAGTGGCAAACGCATAAGATTTCTGTTTGTTTTTACAAGTGCTACATGTAAATGCATAAGATTTCTGTTTTGTCTTTTTGTACAAGTGCTAAATGCACAGTTTTTTTTTTGTTTTGCAACATGCATTTAGCCTACAGTGAACAATAAACATTTATTTCTCCAGCTTCATGTCCTGAGCATTGTGTTTTCTATTTTTCTACGTAGTGTTTAGTGACTGTTCAGTAGTGTTTTTTTATTTTGATTGACTCGGGGCACGATTTGACAACATAGTTCAGTTTTGAG
>NW_028161835.1:0-57500 GCF_964263955.1 Coregonus lavaretus
AATGACTGGAACGAATTGCAAAAATCTCTGAAGCTGGAGACACTTATCTCCCTCACTAACTTTAAACATCAGTTGTCAGAGCACCTTACCGATCACTGCACCTGTACACAGCCCATCTGAAATTAGCCCGCCCAACTACCTCATCCCTATATTGTTATTTATTTTGCTCATTTGTACCCCAGTATCTCTATTTGCACATCATCTCTTGCACATCTATCATTCCAGTGTTAATTATTTTGCACTATAGCCTATTTTATTGCCTTACCTCCATAACTTGCTAAATTTGCACACACTGTATATATATGTATTTCTGTTGTATTTTTTTTTTGGCTTTGTTTTGTTTTACCCCATATGTAACTCTGTGTTGTTGTTTTTTATCGCACTGCTTTGCTTTATCTTGGCCAGGTCGCAGTTGTAAATGAGAACTTGTTCTCAACTGGTTTACCTGGTTAAATAAAGGTGAAATAAAAATAAAAATAAATAAACAGCCTGTCGTTTCCAATGGGAACAAACGAGTCATAGTGGGTAGAGCCTAGGACGAGCTAGCGAGATCCTATTGGCGTGTTGTAGCATTCATCCGTCCGTTAGGGAACGCCTTCTTCTTCGATGAGGTTTAACGGCGGTTGGCATCCAATATGTTGCATTACCGCCACCTACTAGACTGGAGTAGAACTCCCTTAAACTTTGCTTTAAAAAATAAAATATACAACCAATACCCTACCATCTAACACTAGACTCACAAAAAATTAAATAATAATAATAACTACCATACTCCACTATTTAAATCTATTTATTCCTACTTCATGCCAACAGCCTGAAGGGATGGGACACCACCACTCAACACACCCTGCAACTCTTCTGACGTCAAGTCTCACACACCCAAATACCTCTCTGCAGCTGCCACCACAACCTCTATTTTCTGAGACTTATGTTCCATCCCTGCAGTACAGTTGATAACCATTGCTATAAATGGCTAAAATCCAATCTTACTGAAACATATATCACTTGTTGGTTTATCCCTCTGTACTGGTACAGATCTGCTACTCACACCATTCCTCTCAGGATCCCTCCCCCTTGACTTCTGCACTACTCTAACCCTGGAAACCTCAACCTGCTTCTCTCGCATGGGACATGTCTAATCCCCAGCCCCCTGGGCACCCCTACAATTAACACATACCACTACTTTCCCCAATGCTACACATTCCTTTGTCTCATGCCCTTCTGGACACTTCTCACACCTAGGAACCTCCCTCCTACACACTGCTGCCACATGCCCATAAGCTTGACACCTGTAACAACGTAATGTATTCAGCACATAAGCTCGTACAGGATAACTTATATATCCTAACATCCCTTTGTCGGGCAAAGACTCAACATCAAACCTCAAAAGAACAGACAATGACTCTTCTGTTTCTCTACTGACCCCCCCCTGTCTGTTTCTCTACTGACCCCCCCCCCCCCTGTCTGTTTCTCTACTGACCCCCCCCCCCCCGTCTGTTTCTCTACTGACCCCCCCCCCCCCTGTCTGTTTCTCTACTGACCCCCCCCCCCTGTCTGTTTCTCTACTGACCCCCCCCCCCCTGTCTGTTTCTCTACTGACCCCCCCCTGTCTGTTTCTCTACTGACCCCCCCCCCCACCCTGTCTGTTTCTCTACTGACCCCCCCCCCTGTCTGTGTCTCTACTGACCCCCCCCTGTCTGTTTCTCTACTGACCCCCCCCCCCCCCCTGTCTGTTTCTCTACTGACCCCCCCCTGTCTGTTTCTCTACTGACCCCACCCTGTCTGTTTCTCTACTGACCCCCCCCCCCCTGTCTGTTTCTCTACTGACCCCCCCCCCTGTCTGTTTCTCTACTGACCCCCCCCCTGTCTGTTTCTCTACTGACCCCCCCTGTCTGTTTCTCTACTGACCCCCCCCTGTCTGTTTCTCTACTGACCCCCCCCCCCCCTGTCTGTTTCTCTACTGACCCCCCCCCCTGTCTGTTTCTCTACTGACCCCCCCCTGTCTGTTTCTCTACTGACCCCCCCCCCCCCTGTCTGTTTCTCTACTGACCCCACCCTGTCTGTTTCTCTACTGACCCCCCCCCTGTCTCTACTGACCCCCCCCTGTCTGTTTCTCTACTGACCCCCCCCTGTCTGTTTCTCTACTGACCCCCCCCTGTCTGTTTCTCTACTGACCCCCCCCTATCTGTTTCTCTACTGACCCCCCCCTGTCTGTTTCTCTACTGACCCCACCCTGTCTGTTTCTCTACTGACCCCACCCTGTCTGTTTCTCTACTGACCCCCCCCTGTCTGTTTCTCTACTGACCCCCCCCCCCCCTGTCTGTTTCTCTACTGACCCCCCCCTGTCTGTTTCTCTACTGACCCCCCCCTGTCTGTTTCTCTACTGACCCCCCCCCCACCTGTCTGTTTCTCTACTGACCCCCCCCCTGTCTGTTTCTCTACTGACCCCCCCCTGTCTGTTTCTCTACTGACCCCCCCCCCCCCGTCTGTTTCTCTACTGACCCCACCCTGTCTGTTTCTCTACTGACCCCCCCCTGTCTCTACTGACCCCCCCCTGTCTGTTTCTCTACTGACCCCCCCCTGTCTGTTTCTCTACTGACCCCCCCTGTCTGTTTCTCTACTGACCCCCCCCTGTCTGTTTCTCTACTGACCCCCCCCCCCTGTCTGTTTCTCTACTGACCCCCCCCTGTCTGTTTCTCTACTGACCCCACCCTGTCTGTTTCTCTACTGACCCCCCCCTGTCTCTACTGACCCCCCCCGTCTGTTTCTCTACTGACCCCCCCCCCCCTGTCTGTTTCTCTACTGACCCCCCCCTGTCTGTTTCTCTACTGACCCCACCCTGTCTGTTTCTCTACTGACCCCCCCCCCCCTGTCTGTTTCTCTACTGACCCCCCCCTGTCTGTTTCTCTACTGACCCCCCCCCCCTGTCTGTTTCTCTACTGACCCCACCCTGTCTGTTTCTCTACTGACCCCCCCTGTCTGTTTCTCTACTGACCCCCCCCCCCTGTCTGTTTCTCTACTGACCCCCCCCCCTGTCTGTTTCTCTACTGACCCCCCCCCCCCTGTCTGTTTCTCTACTGACCCCACCCTGTCTGTTTCTCTACTGACCCCCCCCGTCTGTGTCGCACCAAACGACGAGCATCACAAACACCGGGAATCTTCCCCTTCAGTTGGTCAGCTTTCACATTTACCCCTACCGCAGTAATCACTCCTTTCAATGGCACCCTTTTCTTGAGAGCAAAACACTTCACATCTCTTGTCCCCATTGGTTTAACACGGAGCGCCTGGTCCCTCTGACCAACAGAAACACAAACAATTATCACCAGACCACTTCTGGTTACCCTCACCGATTCCACAGCACCCAACTCCACTTCTGGTTACCCTCACCGATTCCACAGCACCCAACTCCACTTCTGGTTACCCTCACCGATTCCACAGCACCCAACTCTGTTTTCACCCACCCTGAAACCACAAATGGATCAGCCAAAAGGCAAGGGTCCACTTTTTCCACAAACTTCACTCCTCCTGTCACAGACTCATCTTTATCCTGACCCTCGGTGCAAGCCTCTGGCTCCGATACTTCACCACACCTTCCACCTCCGAGCACTTCACCACACCTACCACCTCCGATACTTTACCACACCTACCACCTCCGATACTTCACCACACCTACCACCTCCGATACTTCACCACACCTACCACCTCCTATACTTCACCACACCTACCACCTCCGATACTTCACCACACCTACCACCTCCTATACTTCACCACACCTACCACCTCCGATACTTCACCACACCTACCACCTCCGATACTTCACCACACCTACCACCTCCTATACTTCACCACACCTACCACCTCCGATACTTCACCACACCTACCACCTCCGATACTTCACCACACCTACCACCTCCGATACTTCACCACACCTACCACCTCCTATACTTCACCACACCTACCACCTCCGATACTTCACCACACCTACCACCTCCGATACTTCACCACACCTACCACCTCCGATACTTCACCACACCTACCACCTCCGATACTTCACCACACCTTCCACCTCCGATACTTCACCACACCTACCACCTCCGATACTTCACCACACCTTCCACCTCCGATACTTCACCACACCTACCACCTCTGATACTTCACCACACCTACCACCTCCGATACTTCACCACACCTACCACCTCCGATACTTCACCACACCTACCACCTCCGATACTTCACCACACCTACCACCTCCGATACTTCACCACACCTTCCACCTCCGATACTTCACCAAACCTACCACCTCCGATACTTCACCACACCTTCCACCTCCGATACTTCACCACACCTACCACCTCCGATACTTCACCACACCTACCACCTCCGATACTTCACCACACCTACCACCTCCGATATTTTTTTTTTTTTTTTTTTTTGTAGTCATTTAGCAGACGCTCTTATCCAGAGCGACTTACAGGAGCAATTAGGGTTAAGTACCTCACCACACCTTCCACCTCCGATACTTCACCACACCTACCACCTCCGAGCACTTCACCACACCTACCACCTCCGATACTTCACCACACCTACCACCTCCGATACTTCACCACACCTACCACCTCCGATACTTCACCACACCTACCACCTCCGATACTTCACCACACCTACCACCTCCGATACTTCACCCCACCCCTGGGGATGCTAACCAGGCCAGCAGTGGATAATATCCTCCCCACCCCTGCTGAGCCACCGGGGATGCTAACCAGGCCAGCAGTGGATAATATCCTCCCCACCCCTGGGGATGCTAACCAGGCCAGCAGTGGATAATATCCTCCCCACCCCTGCTGAGCCACCGGGGATGCTAACCAGGCCAGCAGTGGATAATATCCTCCCCACCCCTGGGGATGCTAACCAGGCCAGCAGTGGATAATATCCTCCCCACCCCTGGGGATGCTAACCAGGCCAGCAGTGGATAATATCCTCCCCACCCCTGCTGAGCCACTGGGGATGCTAACCAGGCCAGCAGTGGATAATATCCTCCCCACCCCTGGGGATGCTAACCAGGCCAGCAGTGGATAATATCCTCCCCACCCCTGCTGAGCCACTGGGGATGCTAACCAGGCCAGCAGTGGATAATATCCTCCCCACCCCTGGGGATGCTAACCCAGGCCAGCAGTGGATAATATCCTCCCCACCCCTGGGGATGCTAACCAGGCCAGCAGTGGATAATATCCTCCCCACCCCTGGGGATGCTAACCAGGCCAGCAGTGGATAATATCCTCCCCACCCCTGGGGATGCTAACCAGGCCAGCAGTGGATAATATCCTCCCCACCCCTGGGGATGCTAACCAGGCCAGCAGTGGATAATATCCTCCCCACCCCTGGGGATGCTAACCAGGCCAGCAGTGGAGAATATCCTCCCCACCCCTGGGGATGCTAACCAGGCCAGCAGTGGATAATATCCTCCCCACCCCTGGGGATGCTAACCAGGCCAGCAGTGGAGAATATCCTCCCCACCCCTGCTGAGCCACTGGGGATGCTAACCAGGCCAGCAGTGGATAATATCCTCCCCACCCCTGGGGATGCTAACCAGGCCAGCAGTGGATAATATCCTCCCCACCCCTGGGGATGCTAACCAGGCCAGCAGTGGATAATATCCTCCCCACCCCTGGGGATGCTAACCAGGCCAGCAGTGGATAATATCCTCCCCACCCCTGGGGATGCTAACCAGGCCAGCAGTGGATAATATCCTCCCCACCCCTGGGGATGCTAACCAGGCCAGCAGTGGATAATATCCTCCCCACCCCTGGGGATGCTAACCAGGCCAGCAGTGGATAATATCCTCCCCACCCCTGGGGATGCTAACCAGGCCAGCAGTGGATAATATCCTCCCCACCCCTGGGGATGCTAACCAGGCCAGCAGTGGATAATATCCTCCCCACCCCTGGGGATGCTAACCAGGCCAGCAGTGGATAATATCCTCCCCACCCCTGGGGATGCTAACCAGGCCAGCAGTGGATAATATCCTCCCCACCCCTGGGGATGCTAACCAGGCCAGCAGTGGATAATATCCTCCCCACCCCTGGGGATGCTAACCAGGCCAGCAGTGGATAATATCCTCCCCACCCCTTTGGCCAGTCTTGCCAGGCTGGGCAGAGATGCAGAGTTGTTTTAAAATGTTCTATACGTAGGCCTAAAGGTTTTTAGGCAAAATAACCCAATCAAAATGGAAAGCTCCTTGTATGTGGGAATATGCCAGGCCTATTGGGCCAAAATCAATGATGGCCTTTAGTATAGAGATCAGATTTTTAGTTTACAAATACTTTGCTACAATAACACATTTAGTTATCTACCCACCTCATTCCTTTCATTTAGCACATAGTAAGGACACCATCATGCTTTCAGGATTCGTGTCTTTTCAGATTCTACAATGATTCTTTAGTTGTGGACGCTACATCACCGCACTCCCTCTCTTGCTCTTGGTCCTCATCTTTGTAAGTCACCTTGATTTAGCACCTGTGTGTTTTATCAGTTTCTTTATGAAAATATTTAGCGAACTCCATGACAGTAGCTAAAGCGAGGGGCTATAGCAGGAGACTAGAAATGCATGCTGGGCCGGACATGCCCTGAGCTGGTGAAGTAAACGCTACTGGAGCACCACTGGAGTGAAATTGGAGCGGGCGAGAAGGCCGACGCTGCAGGGTCTCGCTCCACCCTCCAGTCAAATTGGGCACGCTGCGCTCCTTGCTCCGCTCCTCTCACATACTGGTCTCAACACACACACACACACACACACACACACACACCCCTCCGGCCCTCCCCACCACTCTCTCAATTCAATGGGATTTATTGGCATGGGAAACACATGTTTACATTGACAAAGCAAGTGAAATAGATAATAAACAAAAGTGAAATAAATAAAAAATTAACATTAAACATTACACTCACTAAAGTTCCAAAAGAATAAAGACATTTCAGATGTCATATTATGTCTATATACAGTGTTGTAACAATGTGCAAATAGTTAAGGTACAAAAGGTAAAATAAATCAACATAAATATGGGTTGTATTTCTCTCTCTCTCTCTCTCTCTCTCTCTCTCTCTCTCTCTCTCTCTCTCTCTCTCTCTCTCTCTGTCTCTGTCTCTGTCTCTGTCTCTGTCTCTGTCTCTGTCTCTCTCTCTCTCTCTGTCTCTGTCTCTCTCTCTCTCTCTCTCTGTCTCCCTCTCTCTCTCTCTCTCTCTGTCTCTCTCTCTCTCTCTCTCTCTCTCTCTCTCTCTCTCTCTCTCTCTCTCTCTCTCTCTCTCTGTCTCTGTCTCTGTCTCTGTCTCTCTCTCTCTCTCTCTCTCTCTCTCTGTCTCTCTGTCTCTCTGTCTCTCTCTCTCTCTCTCTCTCTCTCTCTCTCTCTCTCTCTCTCTCTCTCTCTCTCAGGTTGCCTCACTGCCTGATAGTCAGCAGCAGCAGGTCACAGTGAAATATACATTTAACAAAAATATAAACGCAACATGTAAAGTGTTGGTCCCATGTTTCATGAGCTGAAATAAAAGATCCCAGAAATGTTCCATACACACAAAAAGCTTATTTCTCTCAAATTTCGTACACAAATTTGTTTACATCCCTGTTAGTGAGCATTTCTCCTTTGCCAAGATAATCCTTTTTTATTTTTTTGGTCATTTAGCAGACACTCTTATCCAGAGCGACTTACAGTTAGAGAGACCATACATTATTTCATACTGGCCCCCCATGGGAATCGGGGCATATCAAGAAGCTGATTAAATAGCATGATCATTACACAGGTGCACCTTGTGCTGGGGACAATAAAAGGCCACTAAATTGTGCAGTTTTGTCACACAACACAATGCCACAGATATCTCAAGTTTTGAGGGAACGTGCAATGGAGGAATGTCCACCATAGCTGTTTGCAAATAATTTAATGTTAAGTTCTCTACCATAAGCCACCTCAAACGTTGTTTTAGAGAATTTGGCAGTGCATCCAACCTGCCTCACAACCACAGACCACGTGTAACCACAGACCACGTGTAACCATGGCAGCCCAGGACCTCCACATCAGGCCATCAGACAGCTGATGAAACGGAGGAGGATTTCTGTCTGTAATAAAGCCCTTTTGTGGGGGAAAACTAATTCTTATTGTCTGGGCCTGGCTCCCCTGTGTCTGCCCCCCAGTCATGTGAAATATCATAAATTAGGGCCTAATGAATTTATTTTAATTGACTGATTTCCTTATACAAACTGTAACTCAGTAAAATCGTTGAAATTGTTGCGTTTATATTTTTGTTCAGTATATATTTTTAAGAAATTGCCATGGAAGTAGCCCAAAAACCCAAACCCGCGACCACTACATTTTCACCCGCGACATCGTTTTCAAAGTAAGCTAGAAAATCGCGAACATGGCAACCCTGCGTACGTCTCTGTGGATATCAAAGATACGGAGGAAATAGTCGAGTTGGAGCACTTGTACGCAAGTAGCGCATCTTCTCACGTAGCTTGACAAAACAACGCAGTTTATGGAGTGCCTTTCTGAAATTATCGCACAAATTCTGTCTTGATGTGTAAAATAGTAGTACAAAAAGACATACTATTATATTCTTATAACAGTTTGCTCTCCTTCCAATCATTGATTTCATGCCCGGAACGACAGAGTTTTGGCAGACTTTTTACCGTCAGGCAGTAGAAGGGGCGTCTGTTTTGGGGTCCTTCTGTAAGAAACAGGAAGAGAAAGGTTAACAGTTTATGATTCTCGACAAATTCTCTTTATTATAGGTTATTTGTTAGCTATTTTCGACTAGTTAGAGAATAATAGTAACGACACAGACAGCGCAGTGTAACTAGATCTATTGAATGTCTAGCTAGCTAACGGTAGCTCAATGGCATCATCACAGGACACACACACTCCTTTTTTTATTGTAGCTAGAAGTTGCAAGGCGAATATTTAACTGCAAGGCGAATATTTAGTAAGGGAGAGTCCAAAAATAATGGAGAAAGATTGAAGTAGTTAGTCCTCTCTCTGTCTAGCACTACTGAATAAGGGAAGTTTCATAACTAGCCATCACATGACTAAAAAGACAAGGCGTTTTCAAAAGGCAATATAAAGGATTCAAAATGTAATAAGTTGTGGTCGAAGTGAAGCCTAACCCTGACCTCTGACCCCTGTGTAGATGACAGTTCATAACCTGTACATCTTTGATCGTAACGGAAGCTGTCTGCACTATGGGGAGTGGAACCGCAAGAAACAGGCCGGCATCTCCAAGGAGGAGGTGAGACAGGAGGCATAACGCTTCATTCATGCTTCATAGTTTTTCAGTTTCATACAGGCTTCATAGTGTTTCCTATAGACTACATAGTGTTTCATAGTGTTTATAAAGAGTCTTCATAACCATCCATACAGGCTTGTTTCATACTGGCTTGATTATAACAGAAGTGATACAATTGTCTAGATTCTGGTTTCTCTTTCCCTCTTTCTCCCTTCTCTCTCTCTCTCAGGAGTTTAAGCTGATGTATGGGATGCTGTTCTCCATCAGATCCTTCTGCAGCAAGATGTCTCCCCTGGATATGTATCCTTCAGTGGGTGGGGGTGGGTGGGTGGGATGGTATGTGTTAACCTTAGTCTTGCGTGGCCGTCCTCCTAAATCTTGTATCGTAGACTCGACTATTGGAAGTCTGAAGATTTGCTCTGAGTAGTCGTACAAAGTTTTAGTAGCCTATGCGGCTTCCTTTCACACTAAGGCTATGTTGTTTACCTTAACCCCTCCACAGGAAGGATGGTTTCTTGACCTTCCAGACCAGCAAGTATAAACTGCACTATTATGAGACACCAACTGGCATTAAGATTATAATGAACACAGACCTGGGAGTTCCCAACGCTAAAGATATACTGCACCAGATATACAGCACGGTAAGCATGGGAGGGGGGGTGTAAGTAACCATGTATCTCTCTCTCTCCCTCTCTTCTCTCTCTCCCCCTCTCTTCTCTCTCTCCCCCTCTCTTCTCTCTCTCCCCCTCTCTTCTCTCTTCTCTCTCCTTCTCTCCCCAGCTGTATGTAGAGTACATAGTGAAGAATCCTTTGTGTGGTTATACAGAGCCTTCAGAAAGTATTCATACCCCTTGACTTATTCCACATTTTGTTGTTACAGCCTGAATTCAAAATGGATTCAATGTATTTTTTCCTCACCCATCTACACACAATACCCCATAATGACAAAGTGAAAACATGTTTTTGTAAATGTATTAAAAATGAAATACAGAAATCTCATTTACATAAGTATTCACACCCCTTTGCTATGACGCTCCAAATTGAGCTCATGTGTATCCAATTTCCATTGATCATCCATGAGATTTACATTTACATTTTAGTCATTTAGCAGACGCTCTTATCCAGAGTTGACAGAAATCATCTCTTGTACAGCAAGGACCCGGGGACTAGTTGGACCGACCCGGGGACTAGTTGGAACGACCCGGGGACTAGTTGGACCGACCTGGGGACTAGTTGGACCGACCTGGGGACTAGTTGCAGGGTAGAGGACCGACCCGGGGACTAGTTGGACCGACCTGGGGACTAGTTGCAGGGTAGAGGACCGACCCGGGGACTAGTTGGACCGACCCGGGGACTAGTTGGACCGACCTGGGGACTAGTTGCAGGGTAGAGGACCGACCCGGGGACTAGTTGGACCGACCCGGGGACTAGTTGGACCGACCTGGGGACTAGTTGCAGGGTAGAGGACCGACCCGGGGACTAGTTACAGGGTAGAGGACCGACCCGGGGACTAGTTGGACCGACCCGGGGACTAGTTGCAGGGTAGAGGACCGACCTGTGGACTAGTTGGACTGACCTGGGGACTAGTTGGAACGACCCGGGGACTAGTTGGAACGACCTGGGGACTAGTTGGAACGACCCGGGGACTAGTTGGACTGACCTGGGGACTAGTTGGACTGACCTGGGGACTAGTTGGAACGACCCGGGGACTAGTTGGACTGACCTGGGGACTAGTTGGAACGACCCGGGGACTAGTTGGACTGACCTGGGGACTAGTTGGACCGACCTGGGGACTAGTTGCAGGGTAGAGGACCGACCCGGGGACTAGTTGGACCGACCCGGGGACTAGTTGCAGGGTAGAGGACCGACCCGGGGACTAGTTGGACCGACCCGGGGACTAGTTGCAGGGTAGAGGACCGACCTGTGGACTAGTTAGAGGACCGACCTGGGGACTAGTTAGAGGACCGACCTGGGGACTAGTTGGACCGACCCGGGGACTAGTTGGACCGACCTGGGGACTAGTTGCAGGGTAGAGGACCGACCCGGGGACTAGTTGGACTGACCTGGGGACTAGTTGGAACGACCCGGGGACTAGTTGGACTGACCTGGGGACTAGTTGGACTGACCTGGGGACTAGTTGGACCGACCCGGGGACTAGTTGCAGGGTAGAGGACCGACCCGGGGACTAGTTGGACCGACCCGGGGACTAGTTGCAGGGTAGAGGACCGACCCGGGGACTAGTTGGACTGACCTGGGGACTAGTTGGAACGACCCGGGGACTAGTTGGACTGACCTGGGGACTAGTTGGACTGACCTGGGGACTAGTTGGAACGACCCGGGGACTAGTTGGACTGACCTGGGGACTAGTTGGACCGACCTGGGGACTAGTTGCAGGGTAGAGGACCGACCTGGGGACTAGTTGGACCGACCCGGGGACTAGTTGGACCGACCTGGGGACTAGTTGGACTGACCTGGGGACTAGTTGCAGGGTAGAGGACCGACCTGGGGACTAGTTGGACCGACCCGGGGACTAGTTGCAGGGTAGAGGACCGACCCGGGGACTAGTTGGATTGAACTGGGGACTAGTTGGACTGACCTGGGGACTAGTTGGACCGACCTGGGGACTAGTTGGACTGACCTGGGGACTAGTTGGACCGACCTGGGGACTAGTTGGACTGACCTGGGGACTAGTTGGACCGACCTGGGGACTAGTTGGACTGACCTGGGGACTAGTTGGAACGACCCGGGGACTAGTTGGACTGACCTGGGGACTAGTTGGACCGACCTGGGGACTAGTTGGACCGACCCGGGGACTAGTTGGACCGACCCGGGGACTAGTTGGACCGACCTGGGGACTAGTTGGACCGACCTGGGGACTAGTTGCAGGGTAGAGAACCGACCCGGGGACTAGTTGGACCGACCTGGGGACTAGTTGCAGGGTAGAGGACCGACCCGGGGACTAGTTGGACCGACCCGGGGACTAGTTGGACCGACCTGGGGACTAGTTGCAGGGTAGAGGACCGACCCGGGGACTAGTTGGACCGACCCGGGGACTAGTTGGACCGACCTGGGGACTAGTTGCAGGGTAGAGGACCGACCCGGGGACTAGTTACAGGGTAGAGGACCGACCCGGGGACTAGTTGGACCGACCTGGGGACTAGTTGCAGGGTAGAGGACCGACCTGGGGACTAGTTGGACCGACCTGGGGACTAGTTGGAACGACCTGGGGACTAGTTGGAACGACCCGGGGACTAGTTGGACTGACCTGGGGACTAGTTGGACTGACCTGGGGACTAGTTGGAACGACCCGGGGACTAGTTGGACTGACCTGGGGACTAGTTGGAACGACCCGGGGACTAGTTGGACTGACCTGGGGACTAGTTGGACCGACCTGGGGACTAGTTGCAGGGTAGAGGACCGACCCGGGGACTAGTTGGACCGACCCGGGGACTAGTTGCAGGGTAGAGGACCGACCCGGGGACTAGTTGGACCGACCCGGGGACTAGTTGCAGGGTAGAGGACCGACCTGGGGACTAGTTAGAGGACCGACCTGGGGACTAGTTAGAGGACCGACCTGGGGACTAGTTGGACCGACCCGGGGACTAGTTGGACCGACCTGGGGACTAGTTGCAGGGTAGAGGACCGACCCGGGGACTAGTTGGACTGACCTGGGGACTAGTTGGAACGACCCGGGGACTAGTTGGACTGACCTGGGGACTAGTTGGACTGACCTGGGGACTAGTTGGACCGACCCGGGGACTAGTTGCAGGGTAGAGGACCGACCCGGGGACTAGTTGGACCGACCCGGGGACTAGTTGCAGGGTAGAGGACCGACCTGGGGACTAGTTGGACTGACCTGGGGACTAGTTGGAACGACCCGGGGACTAGTTGGACTGACCTGGGGACTAGTTGGACTGACCTGGGGACTAGTTGGAACGACCCGGGGACTAGTTGGACTGACCTGGGGACTAGTTGGAACGACCCGGGGACTAGTTGGACTGACCTGGGGACTAGTTGGACCGACCCGGGGACTAGTTGCAGGGTAGAGGACCGACCCGGGGACTAGTTGGACTGACCTGGGGACTAGTTGGAACGACCCGGGGACTAGTTGGACTGACCTGGGGACTAGTTGGACTGACCTGGGGACTAGTTGGAACGACCTGGGGACTAGTTGGACTGACCTGGGGACTAGTTGGAACGACCCGGGGACTAGTTGGACTGACCTGGGGACTAGTTGGACCGACCTGGGGACTAGTTGCAGGGTAGAGGACCGACCTGGGGACTAGTTGGACCGACCCGGGGACTAGTTGGACCGACCTGGGGACTAGTTGGACCGACCTGGGGACTAGTTGCAGGGTAGAGGACCGACCTGGGGACTAGTTGGACCGACCCGGGGACTAGTTGCAGGGTAGAGGACCGACCCGGGGACTAGTTGGACTGACCTGGGGACTAGTTGGACTGACCTGGGGACTAGTTGGACCGACCTGGGGACTAGTTGGACTGACCTGGGGACTAGTTGGACCGACCTGGGGACTAGTTGGACTGACCTGGGGACTAGTTGGACCGACCTGGGGACTAGTTGGACTGACCTGGGGACTAGTTGGAACGACCCGGGGACTAGTTGGACTGACCTGGGGACTAGTTGGACCGACCTGGGGACTAGTTGGACCGACCTGGGGACTAGTTGGACTGACCCGGGGACTAGTTGGACTGACCTGGGGACTAGTTGGACTGACCTGGGGACTAGTTGGAACGACCCGGGGACTAGTTGGACTGACCTGGGGACTAGTTGGAACGACCCGGGGACTAGTTGGACTGACCTGGGGACTAGTTGGAACGACCCGGGGACTAGTTGGACTGACCTGGGGACTAGTTGGACCGACCTGGGGACTAGTTGCAGGGTAGAGGACCGACCTGGGGACTAGTTGGACCGACCCGGGGACTAGTTGCAGGGTAGAGGACCGACCCGGGGACTAGTTGGACCGACCTGGGGACTAGTTGCAGGGTAGAGGACCGACCTGGGGACTAGTTGGACCGACCCGGGGACTAGTTGCAGGGTAGAGGACCGACCCGGGGACTAGTTGGACCGACCCGGGGACTAGTTGGACCGACCTGGGGACTAGTTGGACCGACCTGGGGACTAGTTGCAGGGTAGAGGACCGACCCGGGGACTAGTTGGACCGACCCGGGGACTAGTTGGACCGACCTGGGGACTAGTTGCAGGGTAGAGGACCGACCTGGGGACTAGTTGGACCGACCTGGGGACTAGTTGGACCGACCTGGGGACTAGTTGCAGGGTAGAGGACCGACCCGGGGACTAGTTGGACCGACCCGGGGACTAGTTGGACCGACCTGGGGACTAGTTGCAGGGTAGAGGACCGACCCGGGGACTAGTTGCAGGGTAGAGGACCGACCTGGGGACTAGTTAGAGGACCGACCTGGGGACTAGTTGCAGGGTAGAGGACCGACCCGGGGACTAGTTAGAGGACCGACCTGGGGACTAGTTGCAGGGTAGAGGACCGACCCGGGGACTAGTTGGACTGACCCGGGGACTAGTTGGACTGACCCGGGGACTAGTTGCAGGATAGAGGACCGACCTGGGGACTAGTTGCAGGGTAGAGGACAAGAGAACAACGTGCCTATTTGAAGCAACAACAAAAAAATTGTAGCTGGCGAAATGTTTCATTTTTAAAAGTAGCTCTCATGCTAGAAAAAGGTTGTAGACGAAGAGAAGATGAAGAGCACGAACCTGCAGGAGTGAGTCACTGCTTTAATGTTTGCAGAGAACGACAGGGTGTTGTCCAGGGTCATGCCAAGGTTTTTTTCACTGGGAGCGGGACACCGTTGGGTTGTCAACCGTGATGGAGAGGTCTTGGAGCGGGCAGGCCTTTCCCGGGAGAAGAGCAGCTCCATTTTGTTGAGGTTGAGCATGAAGTTGTGGGTCGACATCCTAGCTGAGATGTCTGCCAGGCACGCAGAGATGCGGGTCGCCACCTGGGTGTCAGAAGGGGGAAGGAGAAAAGTAGTTGAGTGTGATGACATGATTCTGCATGACAATGATAGGAGAGACCATGTGAGGACATGACAGAGCCCAGTGACTTTTATTTTTATTTTTTATTTCACCTTTATTTAACCAGGTAAGCCAGTTGAGAACAAGTTCTCATTTACAACTGCGACCTGGCCAAGATAAAGCAAAGCAGTGCGTTAAAAACAACAACACAGAGTTACATATGGGGTAAAACAAAACATACAGTCAAAAATACAACAGAAAATATATATACATTGTGTGCAAATGTAGCAAGTTATGGAGGTAAGGCAATAAATAGGCACATTCTTGAGCATGCAATACTGCTTTCCTCAGTACGAAATCGTCGTCGACCCACTGTGCTGTCAGACTCGGCATGCTCATGGGGCTGACATCGCTGGTCCAAATGTCAGTCGTGAAGCTAATAGCAGTGACGCCCATAGCAAGTAGCTCATGGATGTACGTTTCAACAACCCTGTGTAACTCCGGTAGGGCAACATCTGAAAAATAAGCGCCTACTTGGTAGTGTGTACCAGGGCTCGAGGTGCTCGACCAGTCGGCGAAAGCCTTTGAGTCTCGCTGAAATGTTCTTACTCTTTAAAATGAAAATGCTCGACTTTAACTTGTTTAGTTGTTGGAAGTGCGCGCTTCGTTTTACTGCTTTTGTTCTAAGTAGTCGCTGATCGTCTGGTGGTGATGCACTTTCAAATGAGTAACTAGGTTTGTGATAGTGAAATATTTAAAATAAAATAGATCCACACAGCAGACATTGTGGGCTAGGTTAGGAATGCTGTGTTGCACGTGTAGCGCTGTATTCTTCGTGGCGTCATTATGTCATCTACCTACGTTATACAGGTATGCACGTCAGCTTTGACATCGGTTTTGCAGTGAAGATGAGGTCAAGAGTATTGCCTGCCCTGTGACTGAGAAAGGGTGACGTCAAAAGACGAAAGGAGTGGAAAAAAAGTTGATTGAAGTCAGGCGTCGGGAGGTTAAAGTCACCCAGTACGATGAGTGGTGAGTCATCGTCGGGAAATGAGCTTATCAAAATGTATCTACAACTTGATTGGAGTCCACCTGTCGCCAATTCAATTGTTTGGACATGATTTGGAAAGAAACACACCTGTCTATATAAGGTCCCACAGTTGAAAGTGCATGTCAGAGCAGAAACTATATCATGAAGTCCAAGGAACTGTCCATAGATCTCTGAGATAGAATTGTGATGAGGCATATATCTGGGGAAGGGTATAAAACTATTTATAGATATATAGAGTGTTGAAAGTTTCCAAGAGCGAAATGGAAAACATATGGAACTACCTAGACTAGAGCTGGCCGTCCGACCAAACTGAGCAACCAAGCTTGAAAAAATCTGCATGGAAGAATGGGAGAAAATTCCGAAATCCAGATGTGCAAAGCTGAAACAGACATACCCAAGACAACTCAAAGCTGATAGACATACCCAAGACAACTCAAAGCTGATACAGACATACCCAAGACAACTCAAAGCTGATACAGACATACCCAAGACAACTCAAAGCTGATACAGACATACCCAAGTGGTCCTCTGTAGCTCAGCTGGTAGAGCACGGCGCTTGTAACGCCAAGGTAGTGGGTTCGATCCCCGGGACCACCCATACACAAAAATTGATGCACGCATGACTGTAAGTCGCTTTGGATAAAAGCGTCTGCTAAATGGCATATTATTATTATTATTAACTCAAAGCTGATACAGACATACCCAAGACAACTCAAAGCTGTAATTGGGGGTGAATCAGGGGTGTGAATACTTATATAAATGAGATATTTCTGTATTTGATTTTCAATACATTTGCAAACATTTCTAAAAACATGTTTTCAATTTGTCATTGTGGGGTATTGTTCGTAGATGGGTGAGAAAAATAGATGTAATTAATTTTGAATTCAGGCTGTAACAACAAAATGTGGAATAAGTCAAGGGGTATAAATACTTTCTGAAGGCACTGTAACCCCTCTGTCTCTCTATTCCAGCTGTATGTAGTATTATAACCTCTGTCGGTCTATTCCAGCTGTATGTATGTAGTATTATAACCTCTGTCGGTCTATTCCAGCTGTATGTAGTATTATAACCTCTGTCTCTCTATTCCAGCTGTATGTAGTATTATAACCTCTGTCGGTCTATTCCAGCTGTATGTAGTATTATAACCTCTGTCGGTCTATTCCAGCTGTATGTAGTATTATAACCTCTGTCGGTCTATTCCAGCTGTATGGAGTATTATAACCTCTGTCTCTCTATTCCAGCTGTATGTAGTATTATAACCTCTGTCGGTCTATTCCAGCTGTATGTAGTATTATAACCTCTGTCGGTCTATTCCAGCTGTATGTAGTATTATAACCTCTGTCGGTCTATTCCAGCTGTATGTAGTATTATAACCTCTGTCGGTCTATTCCAGCTGTATGTAGTATTATAACCTCTGTCTCTCTATTCCAGCTGTATGTAGTATTATAACCTCTGTCGGTCTATTCCAGCTGTATGTAGTATTATAACCTCTGTCGGTCTATTCCAGCTGTATGTAGTATTATAACCTCTGTCGGTCTATTCCAGCTGTATGTAGTATTATAACCTCTGTCGGTCTATTCCAGTTGTATGTAGTATTATAACCTCTGTCGGTCTATTCCAGCTGTATGTAGTATTATAACCTCTGTCTCTCTATTCCAGCTGTATGTAGTATTATAACCTCTGTCTGTCTATTCCAGCTGTATGTAGTATTATAACCTCTGTCGGTCTATTCCAGCTGTATGTAGTATTATAACCTCTGTCGGTCTATTCCAGCTGTATGTAGTATTATAACCTCTGTCTCTCTATTCCAGCTGTATGTAGTATTATAACCTCTGTCGGTCTATTCCAGCTGTATGTAGTA
This sequence comes from Coregonus lavaretus, assembly GCF_964263955.1. Taxonomy (NCBI): domain Eukaryota; kingdom Metazoa; phylum Chordata; class Actinopteri; order Salmoniformes; family Salmonidae; genus Coregonus; species Coregonus lavaretus. The sequence goes on from NW_028161835.1 coordinate 18,190, forward strand.
TTATAACCTCTCCATGTCTCTCTATTCCAGCTGTATGTAGTATTATAACCTCTGTCGGTCTATTCCAGCTGTATGTAGTATTATAACCTCTCCATGTCTCTCTATTCCAGCTGTATGTAGTATTATAACCTCTGTAGGTCTATTCCAGCTGTATGTAGTATTATAACCTCTGTCTCTCTATTCCAGCTGTATGTAGTATTATAACCTCTGTCGGTCTATTCCAGCTGTATGTAGTATTATAACCTCTGTCTCTCTATTCCAGCTGTATGTAGTATTATAACCTCTGTCGGTCTATTCCAGCTGTATGTAGTATTATAACCTCTGTCGGTCTATTCCAGCTGTATGTAGTATTATAACCTCTGTCGGTCTATTCCAGCTGTATGTAGTATTATAACCTCTGTCGGTCTATTCCAGTTGTATGTAGTATTATAACCTCTGTCGGTCTATTCCAGCTGTATGTAGTATTATAACCTCTGTCTCTCTATTCCAGCTGTATGTAGTATTATAACCTCTGTCTGTCTATTCCAGCTGTATGTAGTATTATAACCTCTGTCGGTCTATTCCAGCTGTATGTAGTATTATAACCTCTGTCGGTCTATTCCAGCTGTATGTAGTATTATAACCTCTGTCGGTCTATTCCAGCTGTATGTAGTATTATAACCTCTGTCGGTCTATTCCAGTTGTATGTAGTATTATAACCTCTGTCGGTCTATTCCAGCTGTATGTAGTATTATAACCTCTGTCTCTCTATTCCAGCTGTATGTAGTATTATAACCTCTGTCTGTCTATTCCAGCTGTATGTAGTATTATAACCTCTGTCGGTCTATTCCAGCTGTATGTAGTATTATAACCTCTGTCGGTCTATTCCAGCTGTATGTAGTATTATAACCTCTGTCTCTCTATTCCAGCTGTATGTAGTATTATAACCTCTGTCGGTCTATTCCAGCTGTATGTAGTATTATAACCTCTCCATGTCTCTCTATTCCAGCTGTATGTAGTATTATAACCTCTGTCGGTCTATTCCAGCTGTATGTAGTATTATAACCTCTCCATGTCTCTCTATTCCAGCTGTATGTAGTATTATAACCTCTGTGGGTCTATTCCAGCTGTATGTAGTATTATAACCTCTGTCTCTCTATTCCAGCTGTATGTAGTATTATAACCTCTGTCTCTCTATTCCAGCTGTATGTAGTATTATAACCTCTGTCTCTCTATTCCAGCTGTATGTAGTATTATAACCTCTGTCGGTCTATTCCAGCTGTATGTAGTATTATAACCTCTGTCTCTCTATTCCAGCTGTATGTAGTATTATAACCTCTCCATGTCTCTCTATTCCAGCTGTATGTAGTATTATAACCTCTCCATGTCTCTCTATTCCAGCTGTATGTAGTATTATAACCTCTCCATGTCTCTCTATTCCAGCTCTATGTAGAGTACATAGTGAAGAATCCTCTGTGTGTTCTGGGGGAGCAGCTGACCTCTGACCTCTTCACTACTAGACTGGACCTTTACATCCGGGCTCTGCCCTTCTTCAGCCCCCGCGCTGCATAACACACTCACACACACACACACACACACACACACACACACACACACACACACACACATCTCACACACACACACACATCACACACACACACACACACACACATCACACACACACACACACACACACACACACACATCTCACACACACACACACACACACACACACACACACACACATACATCTCACACACACACACACACACACACACATACATCTCACACACACACACACACACACACACACACACACACACACACACACACACATCTCACACACACACACACACACCGCACACACACCAAACGGGCACACACACACATTTGGGGGTGGGGTTGTCTGGGGGAAGTGAGGGGTGATGTCATGTATCTATTTGTTATTAACATGTCAGAATGTTGGGTTGGTTGTTGACTCGTGTCTTAAATAGGATCCATGTAGTAAACCTTCTGAACAATGTGATTACAAGCCTCTGTTTCTGTTGTCATGCTCCACTACGATGGACAGCCAAGATGGATGGAGGGGGTTGGGGGGGGGGGGGGTCAGCATCTTGGCTCTGTTCACTAGTGGTGCTGTTATAACTGTGGCTGACGGATTGGCATATAGTATTTTAACCATATTAATGAAATTGGAGCCTATATGTTCCAAGTCAGACCAGAGATATGACCATTCTAGTTTATCAAAAGCTTTTTCTGCAAACAGTTTTCCAATGAATCATTTATCTATTGGGATTTGGCAGTTCTAACAGTCAGTTTCTTTATGGGCGCATGCCTGTCAGTAACCGGAAGAAGCAGTTTCATTAATGCTTCAAGTGCGGCATCAGGTTGTTCCTCATTACACACGAGACCAACAAATATTTCAACATGGGAATCAAAACCTATTTTATGATCGCTTATACCCTATTTTAGGTCCAGGCTTTGGAATATGGATTCCCTAGATATGGCTGTTATATTGTGATCACTACAGCCGATGGATCTGGAGACTGCTTTAGAGAAGGTTTCTGCAGCATTAGTAAAGATGTGATCGATGCACGTGGATGATTTACTTCCTGTTCTGTTTGTAAATACAATGGTAGGTTGACTGATAACCTGAACCAGATTGCAGGCATCAGATACAGCTTGAAGCTTATTTTTGAGTGGACATATTTGATGACAACCATACATGCTGGTAGAAATTAGATAAAATGGATTTGTTTGCCTGCATTAAAGTCCCCGGCCACTAGGAGCGCCGCTTCTGGATGAGCATTTTCTTGTTTGCTTATGGCCTTATACAGCTCGTTGATTGTGGTCTTAGTGCCAGCATTGGTGTTTGGTGGTAAATAGACAGCTACAAATAATATAGATGAGAACTCTCTTGGTAGATAGTGGGTCTACAGCTTATCATGAGGTACTCTACCTCAGGCGAGCAACACCTTGAGGCTTCCTTAATATTAGACATCCCACACCAGCTGTTATTGACAAATAGAGACACCCCTCCGCCCCTCGTCTTACCAGACGTAGCTGTTCTGTCCTGCCGATGCGGAAAACCCAGCCAACTGTATATTATCCGTGTCGTCGTTCAGTTTTAAGTACCTCAATGGATCGTAAAGGAAATCGCACTACAAACAATCACCCTCATGCACTTAAGGAGATCACAAATATCATGGATACATTAGAACTAGTGGATATATGGAGGCTGAAAAACCCTGACCTCGTGAGATATACATGGAGGAGGCTTAATCAAGCTAGCCATCTTGATTACTTCCTGGTCTCATTCTTGCTGGCATCAAAAGTAAAAAAAAGTATTGATAGGAGACAGACCATCTAATTGGCCTCCATATTACTCTTACAGGATTTCCACATGGACAGGGATATTGAACATTTAATCAAAGCCTATTGGATGACAGTTTGTTCTTAACTAAGACAAAAGAATGAATAATTGACTTTTTTCTTAACTACATAGGTACAGCAGATCCCCTTATTGCATGGGGCACTTTTAAATGTACTTTTAGAGACCATTCAACACAATACTCATTATTAAAACAAAAGAGATCAGACTAATAAAGGAAATAGAGGAAATATCAGAGCAGGTAGATCGTCATGGAAACTGGACTATAGAGGCACATAATAGGTTGGAGGAAAAACAAAAGGAATTGGAGGAACTTATTCAAGAAGTCTAATTTATTACCAAAATTACATTTACATTTACATTTTAGTCATTTAGCAGACGCTCTTATCCAGAGCGACTTACAGTTAGTGAATACATATTTTTTTATACTGGCCCCCCGTGGGAATCGAACCCACAACCCTGGCATTGCAAACACCATGCTCTATCAACTGAGCTACATCCCTGCCGGCCATTCCCTCCCCTACCCTGGACAACGCTGGGCCAATTGTGCGCCGCCCATGAGTCTCCCGGTCGCGGCCGGCTGCGACAGAGCCTGGATAATAAAGCCAATTGGATGGAAAATGGTGAAAGATAAATGCAGTGTTTCTTGAGTCTTCAACATAGAAATGCTACCAAAAATAATTTACAGAAACTCGTTATAAATTACTAGAATTTATATGTAAATGCCTGGATTACTTTAATTTTGGTGAATCTCGTATACAATGGGTTAAAGTAATGTACAGCAACCCCAGGTGTAAAATAGTAAGTAATGGTTACTTCTCAGAAAGTATTGAGCTTTTAAGAGGAGTAAAACAAGGCTGTCCGGTGTCTCCATATCTATTTATTATGGCCATTGAAATGCTAGCTATTAAAATTAGATCCAACAAGAACATCAATGCATTCTGGATCCCTGCACGGTCTCATTGAAGAACTAGATCACTTTTCTAGCTTCTCTGGACTAAAACCTAATTATGACAATTGTACCATATTAGTTTTGGATCGTTAAAAGACAGTGTTTACACGACCTTGTAGTTTACCAATACAATGGGCAGATGGTGAAGTAGACATACTTGTTATTCACATCTCAAAAAATATTAATGAACTTAACACAATCAATTTCAATAGAAAGTTTGCAAAAATAGATACAATTCTGCAACCATGGAGAGGTAAATACTTGTCTATTTATGGAAAAATCATATTGATTAACTCTTTGGCCCTATCACAGTTTACTTACTTACTAATGGCGCTGCCTACTCCAGACAACTCGTTTTGAGCAAAAAATATTTCATTTTATTTAGAATGCTAAGCCAGACAAAATTCAACGTACCTATTTATATAATGAATATGAGTTTGGGAGGCTAAAATTAAAAAATATTAAAGCATTAAATCTATCACTAAAAGCGTCACTCATGTTCAAAAATGGCCTTTTTGCCTTTATACAGATTACAACTTCTCATTTCCGACTAATTGAAAATGAAATTTTGTTTAAAGTATCGCCCTTTCTTAAATGAGCCATACAAAGCTGGTTACAATTTCAGTTGTATCCTCCAGAAAAGATAGAACAAATATTACAACAAATATTATGGTTAATCTCAAATATACTGATTAATAAAAAAAAAACATTATTTATGGATAAAAAAAAGAAAGTACTTTATTAATGATATTATGAATATAAACTGTGGAGTTGTCACATATGCAGCTATCGGAAATATATGGGAACGTCTGCTCAATCCAAACTTATAACCAACTGATTGCAGCATTACCACAAAAATGGAGGAGGCAAGTGGAAGAAGGTAGGGAACTAGTTTGTCTGCCATATGTTAAAGATACAAACGGGCTGAAAAGGATTGGCATAAATATAAAATATACCAGTTTAATTTGGAGGACAAAAATGTTGACAGCTGTGCTCTACAGGTTGCAAAATAAATGGGAAGAGATTTTCGATGTACCGATTCCACGGCTCATGGTATATGGACTGAACAAAAAACAACACTTGATTCAACGCTTCGAGGTTTCCCATTTAAATTATTATACAAACATTTTGCCACCAACAGAATGCTATATACAGTGAGGGAAAAAAGTATTTGATCCCCTGCTGATTTTGTACATTTGCCAATGACAAATAAATGATCAGTCTATAATTTTAATGGTAGGTTTATTTGAACAGTGAGAGACAGAATAACAACAAAAAAATCCAGAAAAACGCATGTCAAAAATGTTATAAATTGATTTGCATTTTAATGAGGGAACTAAGTATTTGACCCCCTCTCAATCAGAAAGATTTCTGGCTCCCAGGTGTCTTTTATACAGGTAACGAGCTGAGATTAGGAGCACACTCTTAAAGGGAGTGCTCCTAATCTCAGTTTGTTACCTGTATAAAAGACACCTGTCCACAGAAGCAATCAATCAGATTCCAAACTCTCCACCATGGCCAAGACCAAAGAGCTCTCCAAGGATGTCAGGGACAAGATTGTAGACCTACACAAGGCTGGAATGGGCTACAAGACCATCGCCAAGCAGCTTGGTGAGAAGGTGACAATAGTTGGTGCGATTATTCGCAAATGGAAGAAACACAAAATACCTGTCAATCTCCCTCGGCCTTGTGCTCCATGCAAGATCTCACCTCGTGGAAATGCAAATTAATTACTTAAAAATCATACAATGTGATTTTCTGGATTTTTGTTTTAGATTCCGTCTCTCACAGTTGAAGTGTACCTATGATAAAAATTACAGACCTCTACATGCTTTGTAAGTAGGAAAACCTGAAAAATTGGCAGTGTATCAAATACTTGTTCTCCCCACTGTAGGTAGCTAGTTAGTATTTGTAAACAAAAAGGCATATAACATCGGATCCGGAAGTTCAAATGTCGTCGCTAGCTACAGTCAGAGTGCCTCGAACCCTCTTGCTTGGTAAATTACTCTGGCTCCCCCTAGTGGATATAAACTACACAAGGCGGATTTCTTCTCTGGGTGGAACGCAACGACGATGTGGACAAAAGTGCGCGTTGCCCCAAAAAAACAGACTCCGCCTTTGCACATGCATGCACATCGATCGACGGAGTGACGCTTGTAGCCACCTTTAATCTACCCAGGAATGCTGTCTGATCCTAGTCAATCAATCAATCAATCAATTTTATTTTATATAGCCCTTCTTACATCAGCTAATATCTCGAAGTGCTGTACAGAAACCCAGCCTAAAACCCCAAACAGCTAGTAATGCAGGTGTAGAAGCACGGTGGCTAGGAAAAACTCCCTAGAAAGGCAAAACCTAGGAAGAAACCTAGAGAGGAACCAGGCTATGAGGGGTGGCCAGTCCTCTTCTGGCTGTGCCGGGTGGAGATTATAACAGAACCATGCCAAGATGTTCAAAAATGTTCATAAGTGACAAGCATGGTCAAATAATAATCAGGAATAAATCTCAGTTGGCTTTTCATAGCCGATCATTAAGAGTTGAAAACAGCAGGTCTGGGACAGGTAGGGGTTCCATAACCGCAGGCAGAACAGTTGAAACTGGAATAGCAGCAAGGCCAGGCGGACTGGGGACAGCAAGGAGTCACCACGGCCGGTAGTCCCGGCGTATGGTCCTAGGGCTCAGGTCTCTCAGTTGGCTTTTCATAGCCGATCATTAAGAGTTGAAAACAGCAGGTCTGGGACAGGTAGGGGTTTCGTAGCCGCAGGCAGAACAGTTGAAACTGGAATAGCAGCAAGGCCAGGCGGACTGGGGACAGCAAGGTGTCATCATGCCCGGTAGTCCTGACGTATGGTCCTAGGGCTCAGGTTCTCAGAGAGAAAGAGAGAACGAGAGAATTAGAGAGAGCATACTTAAATTCACACAGGACACTGGATAAGACAGGAGAAGTACTCCAGGTATAACCAACTAACCCCAGCCCCCCGACACATAAACTACTGCAGCATAAATACTGGAGGCTGAGACAGGAGCGGTCCGGAGACACTGTGGCCCCATCCGAAGAAACCCCCGGACAGGGCCAAACAGGAAGGATATAACCCCACCCACTCCGCCAAAGCACAGCCCCCGCACCACTAGAGGGATATCCCCAACCACCAACTTACAATCCTGAGACAAGGCCGAGTATAGCCCACAGAGGTCTCCACCACAGCACAAACCAAGGGGGGGGCGCCAACCCAGACAGGAAGATCATGTCAGTAACTCAACCCACTCAAGTGACGCACCCCTCCCAGGGACGGCATGAAAGAGCACCAGCAAGCCAGTGACTCAGCCCCTGCAACAGGGTTAGAGGCAGAGAACCCCAGTGGAGAGGGGAACCGGCCTGGCAGAGACAGCAAGGGCTGTTCGTTGCTCCAGCCTTTCCGTTCACCTTCACACTCCTGGGCCAGACTACACTCAATCATATGACCTACTGAAGAGATAAGTCTTCAGTAAAGACTTAAAGGTTGAGACCGAGTCTGCGTCTCTCACATGGGTAGGCAGACTGTTCCATAAAAATGGAGATCTATAGGAGAAAGCCCTGCCTCCCGCTGTTTGCTTAGAAATTCTAGGGACAATTAGGAGGCCTGCGTCTTGTGACCGTAGCGTACGTATTGGTATGTACGGCAGGACCAACTCGGAAAGATAGGTAGGAGCAAGCCCATGTAACGCTTTATAGGTTAACAGTAAAACCTTGAAATCAGCCCTTGCCTTAACAGGAAGCCAGTGTAGGGAAGCTAGCACTGGAGTAATATGATCAAATTTCTTGGTTCTAGTCAGGATTCTAGCAGCCGTATTTAGCACTAACTGAAGTTTATTTAGTGCTTTATCCGGGTAGCCGGAAAATAGAGCATTGCAGTAGTCTAACCTAGAAGTAACAAATGCATGGATTAATTTTTCTGCATCATTTTTGGACAGAAAATTTCTGATTTTTGCAATGATACGTAGATGGAAAAAAGCTGTCCTTGAAACAGTCTTGATATGTTCGTCAAAAGAGAGATCAGGGTCAAGAGTAACGCCTAGGTCCTTCACAGTTTTATTTGAGACGACTTTACAACCATCAAGATTAATTGTCAGATTTAACAGAAGATCTCTTTGTTTCTTGGGACCTAGAACAAGCATCTCTGTTTTGTCCGAGTTTAAAAGTAAAAAGTTTTCAGCCATCCACTTCCTTATGTCTGAAACACAGGCTTCTAGCGAGGGCAATTTTGGGGCTTCACCATGCTTCATTGAAATGTACAGCTGTGTGTCATCCGCATAGCAGTGAAAGTTAACATTATGTTTTCGAATAACATCCCCAAGAGGTAAAATATATAGTGAAAACAATAGTGGTCCTAAAACGGAACCTTGAGGAACACCGAAATGTACAGTTGATTTGTCGGAGGACAGACCATTCACAGAGACAAACTGATATCTTTCCGATAGGTAGGATCTAAACCAGGCCAGAACTTGTCCGTGTAGACCAATTTGGGTTTCCAGTCTCTCCAAAAGAATGTGGTGATCGATGGTGTCAAAGGCAGCACTAAGGTCTAGTAGCACGAGGACAGATGCAGAGCCTCGGTCTGACGCCATTAAAAGGTCATTTACCACCTTCACAAGTGCAGTCTCAGTGCTATGATGGGGTCTAAAACCAGACTGAAGCATTTCGTATACATTGTTTGTCTTCAGAAAGGCAGTGAGTTGCTGCGCAACAGCTTTTTCTAAAATTTTTGAGAGGAATGGAAGATTCGATATAGGCCGATAGTTTTTTATATTTTCCGGGTCAAGGTTTGGCTTTTTCAAGAGAGGCTTTATCACTGCCACTTTTAGTGAGTTTGGTACACATCCGGTGGATAGAGAGCTGTTTATTATGTTCAACATAGGAGGGCCAAGCACAGGAAGCAGCTCCTTCAGCAGTTTAGTAGGAATAGGATCCAGTATGCAGCTTGAAGGTTTAGAGGCCATGATTATTTTCATCATTGTGTCAAGAGATATAGTACTAAAACACTTAAGTGTCTCTCCCGATCCCAGGCCCTCGCAGCTTTAATCTACCCAGGAATGCTGTCTGATCCTAGTGCAGCTTTAATCTACCCAGGAATGCTGTCTGATCCTAGTGCTGTCTGATCCTAGTGCAGCTTTAATCTACCCAGGAATGCTGTCTGATCCTAGTGCAGCTTTAATCTACCCAGGAATGCTGTCTGATCCTAGTGCAGCTTTAAGCAAGCAAGTTGGATCTGCTGGCAACTTATGTCACAGAACCCAAATACATGTGTGAAGGGAGAGACTCTTCTTCAAAAAACAAGAGAATGGATCCATCCAATACGGGCCAATCAGTGTGCACCACCCACTTGATCCAATTCTTCACATATTTCCTTGGCATTCACTTTTAGCGCCACCCCAGAGATAAACCCCTTTATCAAATCAAAATCACATTTTATTGGTCACATACACATATTTAGCAATTATTGCGGGTGAAGCTAAATGCTTGTGTTCCCAGCTCCAACAGTGCAGTAGTATCTAACAATTCACAACAATACACACAAATATAAAGTAAAATAATGGAAAGAGCACAGTTAGAAATATGGCATATAGAAGCAAACCGGAAGGACATCATGAAAATGATCGGAGAGGTTGAGAGTAGAAGTAGTTCAGGAGCAAAAACAAATAAAATAGAATTATTGTAAAATTGACTGTGTCCATAAAATGTAGATAGTAAGTATAAGCTGGAAGTAGAGGCCTGGGCGTTGTTGTTCACTAATTTACCCCAAGTAGGGAAAGGATGGCGGGGTTGAAAAGTAATAAAGGGGAGTATATATATATATAAAAAACATGGGGGATTGGAAGTGATGCAGACAATTACATTGATAGAAGATACAATCTATCTGCAATATTAAGCTGATCTACCCCCCCCCCCCAAAAAAAGATCCACACATGACACATTCATTTACATTTACGTCATTTAGCAGACATTCCAATCAGGTATCTTCTTGAGGCGCAGAGCAGGCTCCTTATGTTCCACAGATACACAGAAAACCATCATAAACCCACTTCTCGTTACTCTCACCGATGCTACCTCATCCAACGCATCCACGATTTTCATAGAGACTTCAAACGGATCTCCCAGGTAACAACATCGATTCAAAACCCTCACTCCGACCAAAAATAATCAGCATTTAGCTTGGATTTACTAGATTCCAATACCACTTTACTTCTCTTATTTCCTTGTATAAACATTAGAAACCAATCCTTCCCACCCTCATCTCCACTCGATACGCAATCTGCTTCAAACAGAACACCAGCTTCCGCCATCTTCCCGTCCGACTTGCTAACTCATTGTAGAAAGATGATCCTGAGTTTCCCACTTCAATCAATAGATAGCTCTACGCAAATAACTTACGTTTAGTTTAACTCGGAAGTTCCGAGTTTCCAATAGTACGTGAACCCGCCCTCTAACAACATAAACCAATAACAGTAGAGTCCCAAGTCATTTCTCTTGTCCGCCTGAGTGTTTTTTCCTGTTTACGTTTTGCGCCGTGACAGCGCCAAAGCCCGCCTTTCCTATCCACTGATTGGTTTGACGGATGAGGAGTAATGGGCTGAAACGGGCTGCCATTGGGCCATCATTTCTATAGTGGAGGTCTTTATCAAAGATCTTATAATGGTGCAAAGATACACAACTGTCCCCTGTGACCCTGTCTTGTAGTGTACTATTTGATCATCCATTCTTGAAACAGCTGGAAGAAGAAAAAACATTTGTGTCGACAGATCTAATATATGTGAGTACTTTCTAAATAAATCGAAGGTTTATTTTCCAACTACGAAGCTTTCTTAAAACCCCAGCGTGCTCGTTCCCTGCCATCCTCCTCGCCCCTCCCCATTGGTCCATCTACTTCGCCTTTGTCCTTGCGTGCGCGCCCCCGTGTGTCACCTTGCTCCATCGCTAGAGGTAAAGCACCGACCAGAAGCTGCAGCTACGCGAGGCCAGAATCAGGGCCGTTACCGAGGGCCTGTCGTCCGGTTTGAAAAGAGCCAGAGAGAAAATGGCGGAAGCTTCTAAACCGAAGACCTCTCCCAAGGCCATTAAGTTCCTCTTCGGGGGACTGGCAGGGTAGGTACCCGGACTACAGGCCGCTCTCAGCGGTCACACTCACACAGCAGCTCCGCTGACAGCGGTGCTCGGTTACCGGCCAGGTGCACAGTATACTAAATTAGAATGAGAGAGGGAGCGATAAGAGGGAGTTAGAAACCGAGAGCAGCATGTGTGTTTAGTAATTAATTTATCATAAAGTGTGGGTTGACGGTACACATTGCCTGGTCGAAGTTAGCTTGCTCTATCTATCCCCCATAATGGCGTCAACCTTCTCACACACGCATTGACATTTGGTCTGTAAACACGCACTGACCCACTCGCTCACTGACAGTTAACCAGGCCCAAAGCCCTGTGGTTCAATGGCTCTGATTAGGCTCAGGCGCTATGACCACTGACAGTTAACCAGGCCCAAAGCCCTGTGGTTCAATGGCTCTGATTAGGCTCAGGCGCTATGACCACTGACAGTTAACCAGGCCCAAAGCCCTGTGGTTCAATGGCTCTGATTAGGCTCAGGCGCTATGACCACTGACAGTTAACCAGGCCCAAAGCCCTGTGGTTCAATGGCTCTGATTAGGCTCAGGCGCTATGACCACTGACAGTTAACCAGGCCCAAAGCCCTGTGGTTCAATGGCTCTGATTAGGCTCAGGCGCTATGACCACTGACAGTTAACCAGGCCCAAAGCCCTGTGGTTCAATGGCTCTGATTAGGATCAGGCGCTATGACCACTGACTGTTAACCAGGCCCAAAGCCCTGTGGTTCAATGGCTCTGATTAGGCTCAGGCGCTATGACCACTGACTGTTAACCAGGCCCAAAGCCCTGTGGTTCAATGGCTCTGATTAGGATCAGGCGCTATGACCACTGACAGTTAACCAGGCCCAAAGCCCTGTGGTTCAATGGCTCTGATTAGGATCAGGCGCTATGACCACCGACATAATCCCGAGCTGTGTATTGCCGCTTTCCATGTTGTCTGTAGTTTGTGAAGTGTGGAAACACTTGTTTTTTTTTGTGTTTTGTTGCTTTTTGTGCTATTGCTGTCTGCATGCTACGTGTTGCTTGTCCTATGTTGATCTGTCTGCGTGCTACGTGTTGCTTGTCATATGTTTCTCTGTCTGCATGCTACGTGTTGCTTGTCCAATGTTTCTCTGTCTGCGTGCTACGTGTTGCTTGTCCTATGTTTCTCTGTCTGCGTGCTACGTGTTGCTTGTCCTATGTTTCTCTGTCTGCGTGCTACGTGTTGCTTGTCATATGTTTCTCTGTCTGCATGCTACGTGTTGCTTGTCCAATGTTTCTCTGTCTGCGTGCTACGTGTTGCTTGTCCTATGTTGATCTGTCTGCGTGTTGCGTGTCCTATGTTTCTCTGTCTGCGTGCTACGTGTTGCTTGTCGTATGTTGATCTGTCAGCGTGCTACGTGTTGCTTGTCCTATGTTGATCTGTCAGCGTGCTACGTGTTGCGTGTCCTATGTTTCTCTGTCTGCGTGCTACGTGTTGCTTGTCATATGTTTCTCTGTCTGCATGCTACGTGTTGCTTGTCCAATGTTTCTCTGTCTGCGTGCTACGTGTTGCTTGTCCTATGTTTCTCTGTCTGCGTGCTACGTGTTTCTTGTCCTATGTTTCTCTGTCTGCGTGCTACGTGTTGCTTGTCATATGTTTCTCTGTCTGCATGCTACGTGTTGCTTGTCCTATGTTGATTTTTCTGCGTGCTACGTGTTGCTTGTCATATGTTTCTCTGTCTGCATGCTACGTGTTGCTTGTCCAATGTTTCTCTGTCTGCGTGCTACGTGTTGCTTGTCCTATGTTTCTCTGTCTGCGTGCTACGTGTTGCTTGTCCTATGTTTCTATGTCTGCGTGCTACGTGTTGCTTGTCATATGTTTCTCTGTCTGCGTGCTACGTGTTGCTTGTCGTATGTTTCTCTGTCTGCGTGCTACGTGTTGCTTGTCCTATGTTTGTCTGTGTGCTATGTGTTGCTTGTCCTATGTTTCTCTGTCTGCGTGCTACGTGTTGCTTGTCGTATGTTTCTCTGTCTGCGTGCTACGTGTTGCTTGTCCAATGTTTCTCTGTCTGCGTGCTACGTGTTGCTTGTCCTATGTTTCTCTGTCTGCGTGCTACGTGTTGCTTGTCCTATGTTTCTCTGTCTGCGTGCTACGTGTTGCTTGTTCTATGTTTCTCTGTCTGTGTGCTACGTGTTGCTTGTCCTATGTTTCTCTGTCTGTGTGCTACGTGTTGCTTGTCCTATGTTTCTCTGTCTGCGTGCTACGTGTTGCTTGTCCTATGTTTCTCTGTCTGCGTGCTACGTGTTGCTTGTTCTATGTTTCTCTGTCTGCGTGCTATGCGTTGCTTGTCCTATGTTGATCTGTCTGCGTGTTACGTGTTGCTTGTTCTATGTTTCTCTGTCTGCGTGCTACGTATTGCGTGTCGTATGTTTCTCTGTCTGCGTGCTACGTATTGCGTGTCGTATGTTTGCTCCAAGACCCGTTCAAGCATGCCAATCACACCATCCAATGGCTCGGATGAGCCATTTGTGGGCTGCTGCAAGGAGTCTGGGCGGTTTGCAACAGCCGACGCTGGCCTACTTACTTCCTGCGTCAGTGTGGTGACCAGTGGGGGCAGCCGCAAGGGACGTGGAGCCTTGCACTTCCTCTGGTACTCCTCCAGCCTGCCATGGACCTCCGCCGCCGTCCACTAATGCAATGGTTTTCACATTAATATCAATGACAGCTCTGGGTTCGGACAGTGCTTGATGAACATGACAGTCAGAACACGTGACGGATTGTCTAGCTCCTAGTTCTGCCACCTCCTCTGGCCCTGTTCAGTCTGATCCAGTAGTCAAATGGAGTCTCCCCTTCCATTGGCAGCGCAGAATAAACATCAGCTAGGGGCATGTCGGAGTTGATTGTGTCGCTAAAGTGATGCTTCAGAATGTCAAAAACCGGTCTGGGGCCCTGGGTTACTGCGTAGGCTTACTCTGACCACATCCCGTGACCGACCAGTCAGCTTGCCCAAAATCTGACCCCATCCCGTGACCGACCAGTCAGCTTGCCCAAAATCTGACCACATCCCGTGACCGACCAGTCAGCTTGCCCAAAATCTGACCACATCCCGTGACCGACCAGTCAGCTTGTCCAAAATCTGACCCCATCCCGTGACCGACCAGTCAGCTTGCCCAAAATCTGACCACATCCCGTGACCGACCAGTCAGCTTGCCCAAAATCTGACCACATCCCGTGACCGACCAGTCAGCTTGTCCAAAATCTGACCACATCCCGTGACCGACCAGTCAGCTTGCCCAAAATCTGACCACATCCCGTGACCGACCAGTCAGCTTGCCCAAAATCTGACCACATCCCGTGACCGACCAGTCAGCTTGCCCAAAATCTGACCACATCCCGTGACCGACCAGTCAGCTTGTCCAAAATCTGACCACATCCCGTGACCGACCAGTCAGCTTGCCCAAAATCTGACCACATCCCGTGACCGACCAGTCAGCTTGTCCAAAATCTGACCACATCCCGTGACCGACCAGTCAGCTTGCCCAAAATCTGACCACATCCCGTGACCGACCAGTCAGCTTGCCCAAAATCTGACCACATCCCGTGACCGACCAGTCAGCTTGTCCAAAATCTGACCACATCCCGTGACCGACCAGTCATCTGACCTCTCCAGCCCACTATAGCCCTTCTGCATGGACAGTAACACGGTCTCCTCCCATCATGCACTGTCCATCCCCCCTAAAACACACTGGTTCCCTGGCATCATTTTTCACCACTAAATTTAGACTAGAGCTGTCCCCAAACTTGGTACCACCAACATTATCATCCTTCTGAAGTCCCACCCCATCTCTCATAGCCTTTGATTCCAAACAAGAGGCAATATTTTATCTCGCTCTCTCTGTGGGCCCTCTCTCTGTGGGCCCTCTCTCGCTCTCTCTGTGGGCCCTCTCTCTGTGGGCCCTCTCTCTGTGGGCCCTCTCTCGCTCTCTCTGTGGGCCCTCTCTCGCTCTCTCTGTGGGCCCTCTCTCTGTGGGCCCTCTCTCGCTCTCTCTGTGGGCCCTCTCTCGCTCTCTCTGTGGGCCCTCTCTCGCTCTCTCTGTGGGCCCTCTCTCGCTCTCTCTCTCGCCCTCTCGCCCTGCGTACCTCTCTCTCTCTCTCTGTCTCTGTCTCTCTCTGTCTCTGTCTCTGTCTCTCTCTGTCTGTCTGTGACCCTCTCTCTCTGTGACCCTCCCCCCTCTCCAGGATGGGAGCGACAGTATTCGTCCAGCCTCTAGATCTAGTGAAGAACAGGATGCAGCTGAGTGGACAGGGAGGAAAGGCCCGGGAATACAAGACCAGCTTCCACGCTCTGGCCTCAATACTGAAGAATGAAGGACTAGGAGGCATCTATACTGGGTTAGTACTACTACTATACTACTACTATACTAATATACTACTATACCATTACTGTACTACTAATATTACTATACTATTATTACTACTACTATGCAATTACTATAATATAATTTAATATTATCACCATGCTACTAATACTACTATTACTATACTGTTACTATACTACTAATACTATACTACTAATACTATTACTATACTGTTACTATACTACTAATACTAATACTATACAATGACTGCTACTAATAATAATATGACTATACTATGACTATGCTACTATTACTATACTATTACTATACTACTCATACTAATATACTAGTACTATGCTATGCATACTACTATACTATTACTATACTACTATACTGTTACTATACTACTCATACTAATATACTAGTACTATGCTATGAATACTACTATACTATTACTATACCATTTCCCCTTTTCTTTTTAGGGGGTAGATCAGCTTTAATACTGCAGATTGTAGCTTCCATCAATGTAATTTTCTGCATAATTTCCAATCCCCCATATTTTTTTTGGGTGTTGTCCGTTAGTTTACTCCAAATAGGGGAGGGGTGGTAGGGTTAGGGGAAAATAATTAAAAAGAGATATATACATACTACCAGTCAAAAGTTTGGACACACCTACTCATTCAAGAGTTTTTCTTTATTTTTTACAATTTTGTACATTGTAGAATAATAGTGAAGACATCAAAACTATGAAATAACACATATGGAATCATGTAGTAACCCAAAAAGTGTTAAACAAATCCAAATATTTCATATTTGAGATTCTTCAAATAGCCACCCTTTGCCTTGATGACAGCTTTGCACGCTCTTGACATTCTCTCAACCAGCTTCATGAGGTAGTCACCTGGAATGCACTTCAATTAACAGGTGTGCTTTCTTAAAAGTTAATTTGTGGAATTTCTTTCCTTCTTAATGCATTTGAGCCAATCAGTTGTGTTGTGACAAGGTAGGGGTGGTATACAGAAGATAGCCCTATCATCCAATGTTACTATACTACTAATACTATATACCATTACTATAATACTATGATAATACTACTCTACTATTACTCTACTATTACTATGATACTACTATACTAAAACAACGTTACAATAGACGTCCTTCCACACTCTGGCCTCTATACTGAAGAATGAAGCCCTGGGAGGCATCTACATCATGTTGTTTCCAGTCTGTCACCAGGTTACCTACATCATCACTAGGTTAGCTACAGTGCCTTGCAAAAGTATTCAAAAGTTTTTCCTATTTTGTTGCATTACAACCTGTAATTTACATTTATTTTTATTTGGATTTCATGTAATGGACATACACGAAATAGTCCAAATTGGTGAAGTGAAATGAAAAAAATAACTTGTTTAAAAAAATTCTACAAATTAAATAACGGAAAAGTGGTGCAACCAATTACCTTCAGAAGTCACATAATTAGTAAAATAAAGTCCACCTGTGTGCAATCGAAGTGTCACATGATCTGTCACATGATCTCAGTATATATACACCTGTTCTGAAAGGCCCCAGAGTCTGCAACACCATTAAGCAAGGGGTACCACCAAGCAAGCGGCACCATGAAGACCAAGGAGCTCTCCAAACAGGTCAGGGACAACGTTGTGGAGAAGTACAGATCAGGGTTGGGTTATAAAAAAATATCAGAAACTTTGAACATCCCACGGAGCACCATTAAATCCATTTTTAAAAAATGGAAAGAATATGGCACCACAACAAACCTGCCAAGAGAGGGCCGCCCATCAAAAGTCACGGACCAGGCAAGGAGGGCATTAATCAGAGAGACCAAAGATAACCCTGAAGGAACTGCAAAGCTCCACAGCGGAGATTGGAGTATCTGTCAATAGGACCACTTTAAGCCGTACACTCCACAGAGCTGGGCTTTACGGAAGAGTGGGCAGAAAAAAGCCATTGCTTAAAGAAAAAAATAAGCAAACACGTTTGGTGTTCGCCAAAAGCCATGTGGGAGACTCCCCAAACATATGGAAGAAGGTACTCTGGTCAGATGAGACTAAAATTGAGCTTTTTGGCCATCAAGGAAAACGCTATGTCTGGCGCAAACCCAACACCTCTCATCACCCAGAGAACACCATCCCCACAGTGAAGCATGGTGGTGGCAGCATCATGCTGTGGGGATGTTTTTCATCGGCAGGGACTGGGAAACTGTTCAGAATTGAAGGAATGATGGATGGCGCTAAATACAGGGACATTCTAGAGGGAAACCTGTTTCAGTCTTCCAGAGATTTGAGACTGGGACGGAGGTTCACCTTCCAGCAGGACAATGACCCTAAGCATAATGCTAAAGCAGCACTCGAGTGGTTTAAGGGAAAACATTTAAATGTCTTGGAATGGCCTAGTCAAAGCCCAGACCTCAATCCAATTGAGAATCTGTGGTATGACTTAAAGATTGCTGTACACCAGCGGAACCCATCCAACTTGAAGGCGCTGGAGTAGTTTTGCCTTGAAGAATGGGCAAAAATCCCAGTGGCTGGATGTGCCAAGCTTATAGAGACATACCCCAAGAGACTTGCAGCTGTAATTGCTGCAAAAGGTGGCTCTACAAAGTATTGACTTTGGGGGGGTGAATAGTTATGCACGCTCAAGTTTTTCTTATTTCTTGTTTGTTTCACAATAAAAAAACATATTTTGCATCTTCAAAGTGGTAGGCATGTTGTTTAAATCAAATAATACAAACCCCCAAAAAATCCATTTTAATTCCAGGTTGTAAGGCAACAAAATAGGAAATATGCCAAGAGGGGTGAATACTTTGGCAAGCCCCTGTATCTACATCATGTTGTTGTTTCCAGTCTGTCAGCAGGCCTTCTCCGTCAGGCCACCTACACCACCACTAGGTTAGGGATCTACATCATGTTGTTGTTTCCAGTCTGTCAGCAGGCCTTCTCCGTCAGGCCACCTACACCACCACTAGGTTAGGGATCTACACGGTGTTGTTTGAGAAGATGACGGGACCGGACGGGACCCCGCCCAACTTCCTCATGAAGGCTCTGATTGGTATGACGGCCGGAGCCACTGGAGCCTTCGTAGGAACACCTGCTGAAGTCGCCTTGATCAGGATGACTGCAGACGGACGGTGAGAGGGAGGGAGGGAGGGAGGGAGGGTGGGAGGGAGGGTGTGAGACAGAGGATGAACAGTGGTAACAGTGGAGTTAAATTATGTCTGATTGTGTAATTTCCCTCACTCTCTATCTCTCACTCTCCCCCTCCAGTCTCCCTGCAGACCAGAAGAGAGGGTATTCTAATGTGTTCAACGCTCTGGCCAGAATCACTAAAGAAGAGGGTGTTACCACACTATGGAGGGTAAGCTACTATACTATACTACTATATATACTACTACTATACTACTACTATTCAATATACTACACTACTACTATACTATACTACCACTGCTACTATACCACTACTATACCACTACTATACCACTACTACTATACCACTACTACTATACTACTACTATTCAATATACTACACTACTACTATACTATACTACCACTGCTACTATACCACTACTATACCACTACTATACCACTACTATACTACTACTACTATACCACTGCTACTATACCACTACTACTACTATACTACTACTATACCACTACTACTATACTACTACTACTATACCACTGCTACTATACCACTGCTACTATACTACTACTATACCACTACTACTATACTACTACTATACCACTACTATACCACTGCTACTATACCACTGCTACTATACCACTGCTACTATACCACTACTACTATACCACTACTACTATACCACTACTACTATACCACTGCTACTATACCACTGCTACTATACCACTGCTACTATACCACTACTACTATACCACTACTACTATACCACTACTACTATACCACTGCTACTATACCACTACTACTATACCACTGCTACTATCAATCAATCAATCAATCAATTTTATTTTATATAGCCCTTCTTACATCAGCTAATATCTCGAAGTGCTGTACAGAAACCCAGCCTAAAACCCCAAACAGCTAGTAATGCAGGTGTAGAAGCACGGTGGCTAGGAAAAACTCCCTAGAAAGGCAAAACCTAGGAAGAAACCTAGAGAGGAACCAGGCTATGAGGGGTGGCCAGTCCTCTTCTGGCTGTGCCGGGTGGAGATTATAACAGAACCATGCCAAGATGTTCAAAAATGTTCATAAGTGACAAGCATGGTCAAATAATAATCAGGAATAAATCTCAGTTGGCTTTTCATAGCCGATCATTAAGAGTTGAAAACAGCAGGTCTGGGACAGGTAGGGGTTCCATAACCGCAGGCAGAACAGTTGAAACTGGAATAGCAGCAAGGCCAGGCGGACTGGGGACAGCAAGGAGTCACCACGGCCGGTAGTCCCGACGTATGGTCCTAGGGCTCAGGTCTCTCAGTTGGCTTTTCATAGCCGATCATTAAGAGTTGAAAATAGCAGGTCTGGGACAGGTAGGGGTTTCGTAGCCGCAGGCAGAACAGTTGAAACTGGAATAGCAGCAAGGCCAGGCGGACTGGGGACAGCAAGGTGTCATCATGCCCGGTAGTCCTGACGTATGGTCCTAGGGCTCAGGTTCTCAGAGAGAAAGAGAGAACGAGAGAATTAGAGAGAGCATACTTAAATTCACACAGGACACTGGATAAGACAGGAGAAGTACTCCAGGTATAACCAACTAACCCCAGCCCCCCGACACATAAACTACTGCAGCATAAATACTGGAGGCTGAGACAGGAGCGGTCCGGAGACACTGTGGCCCCATCCGAAGAAACCCCCGGACAGGGCCAAACAGGAAGGATATAACCCCACCCACTCCGCCAAAGCACAGCCCCCGCACCACTAGAGGGATATCCCCAACCACCAACTTACAATCCTGAGACAAGGCCGAGTATAGCCCACAGAGGTCTCCACCACAGCACAAACCAAGGGGGGGCGCCAACCCAGACAGGAAGATCACGTCAGTAACTCAACCCACTCAAGTGACGCACCCCTCCCAGGGACGGCATGAAAGAGCACCAGCAAGCCAGTGACTCAGCCCCTGCAACAGGGTTAGAGGCAGAGAACCCCAGTGGAGAGGGGAACCGGCCTGGCAGAGACAGCAAGGGCTGTTCGTTGCTCCAGCCTTTCCGTTCACCTTCACACTCCTGGGCCAGACTACACTCAATCATATGACCTACTGAAGAGATAAGTCTTCAGTAAAGACTTAAAGGTTGAGACCGAGTCTGCGTCTCTCACATGGGTAGGCAGACTGTTCCATAAAAATGGAGATCTATAGGAGAAAGCCCTGCCTCCCGCTGTTTGCTTAGAAATTCTAGGGACAATTAGGAGGCCTGCGTCTTGTGACCGTAGCGTACGTATTGGTATGTACGGCAGGACCAACTCGGAAAGATAGGTAGGAGCAAGCCCATGTAACGCTTTATAGGTTAACAGTAAAACCTTGAAATCAGCCCTTGCCTTAACAGGAAGCCAGTGTAGGGAAGCTAGCACTGGAGTAATATGATCAAATTTCTTGGTTCTAGTCAGGATTCTAGCAGCCGTATTTAGCACTAACTGAAGTTTATTTAGTGCTTTATCCGGGTAGCCGGAAAATAGAGCATTGCAGTAGTCTAACCTAGAAGTAACAAATGCATGGATTAATTTTTCTGCATCATTTTTGGACAGAAAATTTCTGATTTTTGCAATGTTACGTAGATGGAAAAAAGCTGTCCTTGAAACAGTCTTGATATGTTCGTCAAAAGAGAGATCAGGGTCAAGAGTAACGCCTAGGTCCTTCACAGTTTTATTTGAGACGACTTTACAACCATCAAGATTAATTGTCAGATTTAACAGAAGATCTCTTTGTTTCTTGGGACCTAGAACAAGCATCTCTGTTTTGTCCAAGTTTAAAAGTAAAAAGTTTTCAGCCATCCACTTCCTTATGTCTGAAACACAGGCTTCTAGCGAGGGCAATTTTGGGGCTTCACCATGCTTCATTGAAATGTACAGCTGTGTGTCATCCGCATAGCAGTGAAAGTTAACATTATGTTTTCGAATAACATCCCCAAGAGGTAAAATATATAGTGAAAACAATAGTGGTCCTAAAACGGAACCTTGAGGAACACCGAAATGTACAGTTGATTTGTCGGAGGACAGACCATTCACAGAGACAAACTGATATCTTTCCGACAGGTAGGATCTAAACCAGGCCAGAACTTGTCCGTGTAGACCAATTTGGGTTTCCAGTCTCTCCAAAAGAATGTGGTGATCGATGGTGTCAAAGGCAGCACTAAGGTCTAGTAGCACGAGGACAGATGCAGAGCCTCGGTCTGACGCCATTAAAAGGTCATTTACCACCTTCACAAGTGCAGTCTCAGTGCTATGATGGGGTCTAAAACCAGACTGAAGCATTTCGTATACATTGTTTGTCTTCAGAAAGGCAGTGAGTTGCTGCGCAACAGCTTTTTCTAAAATTTTTGAGAGGAATGGAAGATTCGATATAGGCCGATAGTTTTTTATATTTTCCGGGTCAAGGTTTGGCTTTTTCAAGAGAGGCTTTATCACTGCCACTTTTAGTGAGTTTGGTACACATCCGGTGGATAGAGAGCTGTTTATTATGTTCAACATAGGAGGGCCAAGCACAGGAAGCAGCTCCTTCAGCAGTTTAGTAGGAATAGGATCCAGTATGCAGCTTGAAGGTTTAGAGGCCATGATTATTTTCATCATTGTGTCAAGAGATATAGTACTAAAACACTTAAGTGTCTCTCCCGATCCCAGGCCCTCGCAGAGCTGTGCAGATCCAGGACAGCTAAGCCCTGGAGGAATACGCAGATTCAAAGAGGAGTCCGTAATTTGCTTTCTAATGGTCATGATCTTTTCCTCAAAGAAGTTCATGAATTTATCACTGCTGAAGTGAAAGCCATCCTCTCTTGGGGAATGCTGCTTTTTAGTTAGCTTTGCAACAGTATCAAAAAGAAATTTAGGATTGTTCTTATTTTCCTCGATTAAGTTGGAAAAGTAGGATGATCGAGCAGCAGTGAGGGCTCTTCGGTACTGCACGGTACTGTCTTTCCAAGCTAGTCGGAAGACTTCCAGTTTGGTGTGGCGCCATTTCCGTTCCAATTTCCTGGAAGCTTGCTTCAAAGCTCGGGTATTTTCTGTATACCAGGGAGCTAGTTTCTTATGACAAATGTTTTTCGTTTTTAGGGGTGCAACTGCATCTAGGGTATTGCGCAAGGTTAAATTGAGTTCCTCAGTTAAGTGGTTAACTGATTTTTGTCCTCTGACGTCCTTGGGTAGGCAGAAGGAGTCTGGAAGGGCATCAATGAATTTTTGTGTTGTCTGAGAATTTATAGCACGACTTTTGATGCTCCTTGGTTGGGGTCTGAGCAGATTATTTGTTGCGATTGCAAACGTAATAAAATGGTGGTCCGATAGTCCAGGATTTTGTGGAAAAACATTAAGATCTACAACATTTATTCCATGGGACAAAACTAGGTCCAGAGTATGACTGTGGCAGTGAGTAGGTCCAGAGACATGTTGGACAAAACCCACTGAGTCGATAATGGCTCCGAAAGACTTTTGGAGTGGGTCTGTGGACTTCTCCATGTGAATATTAAAATCACCAAAAATTAGAATATGATCTGCTATGACTACAAGGTCTGATAGGAATTCAGGAAACTCAGAGAGGAACGCTGTATATGGCCCAGGAGGCCTGTAAACAGTAGCTATAAAAAGTGATTGAGTAGGCTGCATAGATTTCATGACTAGAAGCTCAAAAGATGAAAACGCAATTTACTTTTTTGTAAATTGAAATTTGCTATCGTAAATGTTAGCAACACCTCCGCCTTTGCGGGATGCACGGGGAATATGGTCACTAGTGTAACCAGGAGGTGAGGCCTCATTTAACACAGCAAATTCATCAGGCTTAAGCCATGTTTCAGTCAGGCCAATCACATCAAGATTATGATCAGTGATTAGTTCATTGACTATGACTGCCTTTGAAGTGAGGGATCTAACATTAAGTAACCCTATTTTGAGATGTGTGGTATCACAATCTCTTTCAATAATGGCAGGAATGGAGGAGGTCTTTATCCTAATAAGATTGCTAGGGTGAACACCGCCATGTTTAGTTTTGCCCAACCTAGATCGAGGCACAGACACAGTCTCAATGGGTATGGCTGAGCTGACTACACTGACTGTGCTATTGGCAGACTCCACTAAGCTGGCAGGTTGGCTAACAGCCTGCTGCCTGGCCTGCACCCTATTTCACTGTGGGGCTAGAGGAGTTAGAGCCCTATCTATGTTGGTAGATAAGAGGAGAGCACCCCTCCAGCTAGGATGGAGTCCGTCACTCCTCAGCAGGTCAGGCTTGGTCCTGTTTGTGGGTGAGTCCCAGAAAGAGGGCCAATTATCCACAAATGTTATCTTTTGGGAGGGGCAGAAAACAGTTTTCAACCAGCGATTAAGTGCTGAGACTCTGCTGTAGAGCTCGTCACTTCCCCTAACTGGGAGGGGGCCAGAGACAATTACTCGATGCCGACACATCTTTCTAGCTGATTTACACGCTGAAGCTATGTTGCACTTGGTGACCTCTGACTGTTTCATCCTAACATCGTTGGTGCCGACGTGGATAACAATATCTCTATACTCTCTACACTCGCCAGTTTTAGCTTTAGCCAGCACCATCTTTAGATTAGCCTTAACGTCGGTAGCCCTGCCCCCTGGTAAACAGTGTATGATCGCTGGGTGATTCGTTTTAAGTCTAATACTGCGGGTAATGGAGTCGCCAATGACTAGGGTTTTCAATTTGTCAGAGCTAATGGTGGGAGCCTTCGGAGTCTCAGACCCCGTAACGGGAGGAGTAGAGACTAGAGAAGACTCAGACTCAGACTCCGACTCGCTACATAATGGGGAAAACCGGTTGAAGGTTTCTGTCGGCTGAATGAGCGACACCGGTTGAGCATTCCAACAGTATTTCCCTCCAGAAGCCATGAGAAAGTTGTCCGGCTGCGGGGACTGTGCGGGGGGATTTATACTAACGTTACTGTCTGTACTTACTGGTGGCACAGACGCTGTTTCTTCCTTTCCTACACTGATATTACCCTTGCCTAACGATTGCGTCTGAAGCTGGGCTTGTAGCACAGCTATTCTCGCCGTAAGGCGAGAATTCTCCTGTATATTATGAGTACAGCGACTGCAATTAGAAGACATCATGTTAATGTTACTACTTAGCTTCGGCTGTTGAAGATGTTGATGAACCATGTCCAGATAAAGCGTCCGGAGTGAAAAAGTTGAATAAGGGAAAAAAGTTGCGATGGAAAAAAGGAAAATAACGTAAAGTTGGCAGCTAAAACGCACAGGAAAATGACTCTTCTGTCTCGGGATAAACGTCCGGGGTGAAAAAGTTTAACGAAAAAAGATGAGTGAGGACAAAACTAAAAAGTTGGTAAATTTGTTGAACACAGAGATTGATTAAACGTTTATTAAAAGTAAAACGTGAATAGTTTGGCAGGTAGCCAAGTAGCAACAAACAGCACAGCAGTACGGAGACAATGCGGAAGCGAGACGGAAGTCACGTGATAGCAAGTACCACTGCTACTATACCACTACTACTATACCACTACTACTATACAACTACTACTATACCACTACTACTATACTACTACTATACCACTACTACTATACTACTACTATACCACTACTATACCACTACTACTATACCACTACTACTATACCACTACTACTATACCACTGCTACTATACCACTACTACTATACTACTACTACTATACCACTGCTACTATACCACTGCTACTATACCACTGCTACTATACCACTGCTACTATACCACTGCTACTATACCACTACTACTATACCACTACTACTATACCACTACTACTATACCACTACTACTATACCACTACTACTATACCACTACTACTATACCACTACTACTACTATACCACTACTACTACTATACCACTACTACTATACCACTACTACTATACCACTACTACTATACTACTACTACTACTATACTACTACTACTATACTACTACTACTACTATACTACTACTATACCACTACTATACCACTGCTACTATACCACTACTACTATACCACTGCTACTATACCACTACTACTATACCACTACTACTATACCACTACTACTATACTACTACTACTATACTACTACTACTATACCACTGCTACTATACCACTACTACTATACCACTGCTACTATACCACTGCTACTATACCACTACTACTATACCACTGCTACTATACCACTGCTACTATACCACTGCTACTATACCACTGCTACTATACCACTACTACTATACCACTGCTACTATACCACTGCTACTATACCACTGCTACTATACCACTACTACTATACCACTACTACTACTACTATACCACTACTACTATACCACTACTACTACTATACCACTACTACTACTATACCACTACTGCTATACTACTACTACTATACCACTACTACTATACCACTACTACTATACCACTACTACTATACCACTACTACTATACTACTACTACTATACCACTACTACTATACCACTACTACTACTATACCACTACTACTATACCACTACTACTATACCACTACTACTACTACTATACCACTACTACTATACCACTACTACTATACCACTACTACTATACCACTACTACTACTATACCACTACTACTATACCACTACTACTATACCACTACTACTATACTACTACTATACCACTACTACTATACCACTACTATACTACTACTATACCACTACTACTATACCACTACTACTATACTACTACTACTACTATACCACTACTACTATACCACTACTACTATACCACTACTACTATACTACTACTACTACTATACCACTGCTACTATACCACTACTACTATACCACTACTACTATACCACTGCTACTATACCACTGCTACTATACCACTACTATACCACTACTATACCACTACTATACCACTACTACTATACCACTACTACTATACCACTACTACTACTATACTACTACTATACCACTACTACTATACCACTACTACTATACCACTGCTACTATACCACTGCTACTATACCACTACTACTATACCACTACTACTATACCACTGCTACTATACCACTACTACTATACCACTACTATTATACCACTGCTACTACTATACCACTACTACTATACCACTACTATTATACCACTGCTATTATACCACTACTACTACTATACCACTACTATTATACCACTACTACTACTATACCACTACTACTATACCACTACTACTACTATACCACTACTACTATACCACTACTATTATACCACTACTACTATACCACTACTATTATACCACTACTATTATACCACTACTACTACTATACCACTACTACCACTACTACTATACCACTACTACTATACCACTACTACTATACCACTACTACTACTATACTACTACTACTATACTACTACTACTATACCACTACTACTATACTACTACTACTATACCACTACTACTATACCACTACTACTATACTACTACTACTATACCACTACTACTATACTACTACTATACCACTACTACTACTATACTACTACTACTATACCACTACTACTATACCACTACTACTATACCACTACTACTATACCACTACTACTACTACTATACCACTACTACTATACCACTACTACTACTACTATACTACTACTACTATACCACTACTACTATACCACTACTACTACTACTACTATACCACTACTACTATACCACTGCTACTATACCACTACTACTATACTACTACTATACCACTACTACTATACCACTACTACTACTATACCACTACTACTATACCACTACTACTATACCACTACTACTACTATACCACTACTACTATACCACCACTACTACTATACCACTACTACTATACCACTACTACTATACTACTACTACTACTATACCACTACTACTATACCACTACTACTATACCACTACTACTATACTACTACTACTATACTACTACTACTACTATACCACTGCTACTATACCACTACTACTATACCACTGCTACTATACCACTACTACTATACCACTACTACTATACCACTACTACTACTATACCACTACTACTATACCACTACTACTATACCACTGCTACTATACCACTACTACTATACCACTGCTACTATACCACTACTACTATATCACTACAAAATCAATAACAGTGTGTGTGTGTATATAATGTGTGTGTGTGTGTGTGTGTATATAATGTGTGTGTGTGTGTGTATATAATGTGTGTGTGTGTGTATATAATGTGTGTGTGTATATAATGTGTGTGTGTGTGTGTATATAATGTGTGTGTGTGTGTATTTCTCCAGGGGTGTATTCCCACGATGGCCCGTGCTGTAGTGGTCAACGCTGCCCAGCTGGCCTCCTACTCTCAGAGCAAACAGGCTCTTATCGAGACAGGTAACCTCTGACCTCTACCCCCTGACCTCTACCCCTCCTACTCTCAGAGCAAACAGGCTCTTATCGAGACAGGTAACCTCTGACCCCTACCCCTCCTACTCTCAGAGCAAACAGGCTCTTATCGAGACAGGTAACCTCTGACCTCTACCCCCTGACCTCTACCCCTCCTACTCTCAGAGCAAACAGGCTCTTATCGAGACAGGTAACCTCTGACCTCTACCCCCTGACCTCTACCCCTCCTACTCTCAGAGCAAACAGGCTCTTATCGAGACAGGTAACCTCTACCCCCTGACCTCTACCCCTCCTACTCTCAGAGCAAACAGGCTCTTATCGAGACAGGTAACCTCTACCCCCTGACCTCTACCCCTCCTACTCTCAGAGCAAACAGGCTCTTATCGAGACCTCTAACCTCTACCCCCTGACCTCTACCCCTCCTACTCTCAGAGCAAACAGGCTCTTATCGAGACAGGTAACCTCTACCCCCTGACCTCTACCCCTCCTACTCTCAGAGCAAACAGGCTCTTATCGAGACAGGTAACCTCTGACCCCCTGACCTCTACCCCTCCTACTCTCAGAGCAAACAGGCTCTTATCGAGACAGGTAACCTCTGACCCCTGACCTCTACCCCTCCTACTCTCAGAGCAAACAGGCTCTTATCGAGACCTCTAACCTCTACCCCCTGACCTCTACCCCTCCTACTCTCAGAGCAAACAGGCTCTTATCGAGACAGGTAACCTCTAACCCCTGACCTCTACCCCTCCTACTCTCAGAGCAAACAGGCTCTTATCGAGACAGGTAACCTCTGACCTCTGACCTCTACCCCTCCTACTCTCAGAGCAAACAGGCTCTTATCGAGACAGGTAACCTCTGACCCCCTGACCTCTACCCCTCCTACTCTCAGAGCAAACAGGCTCTTATCGAGACAGGTAACCTCTACCCCCTGACCTCTACCCCTCCTACTCTCAGAGCAAACAGGCTCTTATCGAGACAGGTAACCTCTACCCCCTGACCTCTACCCCTCCTACTCTCAGAGCAAACAGGCTCTTATCGAGACCTCTAACCTCTACCCCCTGACCTCTACCCCTCCTACTCTCAGAGCAAACAGGCTCTTATCGAGACAGGTAACCTCTACCCCCTGACCTCTACCCCTCCTACTCTCAGAGCAAACAGGCTCTTATCGAGACAGGTAACCTCTAACCCCTGACCTCTACCCCTCCTACTCTCAGAGCAAACAGGCTCTTATCGAGACAGGTAACCTCTACCCCCTGACCTCTACCCCTCCTACTCTCAGAGCAAACAGGCTCTTATCGAGACAGGTAACCTCTACCCCCTGACCTCTACCCCTCCTACTCTCAGAGCAAACAGGCTCTTATCGAGACCTCTAACCTCTACCCCCTGACCTCTACCCCTCCTACTCTCAGAGCAAACAGGCTCTTATCGAGACAGGTAACCTCTAACCCCTGACCTCTACCCCTCCTACTCTCAGAGCAAACAGGCTCTTATCGAGACAGGTAACCTCTACCCCCTGACCTCTACCCCTCCTACTCTCAGAGCAAACAGGCTCTTATCGAGACCTCTAACCTCTACCCCCTGACCTCTACCCCTCCTACTCTCAGAGCAAACAGGCTCTTATCGAGACAGGTAACCTCTACCCCCTGACCCCTACCCCTCCTACTCTCAGAGCAAACAGGCTCTTATCGAGACAGGTAACCTCTACCCCCTGACCTCTACCCCTCCTACTCTCAGAGCAAACAGGCTCTTATCGAGACAGGTAACCTCTACCCCCTGACCTCTACCCCTCCTACTCTCAGAGCAAACAGGCTCTTATCGAGACCTCTAACCTCTACCCCCTGACCTCTACCCCTCCTACTCTCAGAGCAAACAGGCTCTTATCGAGACAGGTAACCTCTACCCCCTGACCTCTACCCCTCCTACTCTCAGAGCAAACAGGCTCTTATCGAGACAGGTAACCTCTACCCCCTGACCTCTACCCCTCCTACTCTCAGAGCAAACAGGCTCTTATCGAGACAGGTAACCTCTACCCCCTGACCTCTACCCCTCCTACTCTCAGAGCAAACAGGCTCTTATCGAGACCTCTAACCTCTACCCCCTGACCTCTACCCCTCCTACTCTCAGAGCAAACAGGCTCTTATCGAGACAGGTAACCTCTACCCCCTGACCTCTACCCCTCCTACTCTCAGAGCAAACAGGCTCTTATCGAGACCTCTAACCTCTACCCCCTGACCTCTACCCCTCCTACTCTCAGAGCAAACAGGCTCTTATCGAGACCTCTAACCTCTACCCCCTGACCTCTACCCCTCCTACTCTCAGAGCAAACAGGCTCTTATCGAGACAGGTAACCTCTACCCCCTGACCTCTACCCCTCCTACTCTCAGAGCAAACAGGCTCTTATCGAGACAGGTAACCTCTACCCCCTGACCTCTACCCCTCCTACTCTCAGAGCAAACAGGCTCTTATCGAGACAGGTAACCTCTACCCCCTGACCTCTACCCCTCCTACTCTCAGAGCAAACAGGCTCTTATCGAGACAGGTAACCTCTACCCCCTGACCTCTACCCCTCCTACTCTCAGAGCAAACAGGCTCTTATCGAGACCTCTAACCTCTACCCCCTGACCTCTACCCCTCCTACTCTCAGAGCAAACAGGCTCTTATCGAGACCTCTAACCTCTACCCTCTGACCTCTACCCCTCCTACTCTCAGAGCAAACAGGCTCTTATCGAGACCTCTAACCTCTACCCCCTGACCTCTACCCCTCCTACTCTCAGAGCAAACAGGCTCTTATCGAGACAGGTAACCTCTACCCCCTGACCTCTACCCCTCCTACTCTCAGAGCAAACAGGCTCTTATCGAGACCTCTAACCTCTACCCTCTGACCTCTACCCCTCCTACTCTCAGAGCAAACAGGCTCTTATCGAGACCTCTAACCTCTACCCCCTGACCTCTACCCCTCCTACTCTCAGAGCAAACAGGCTCTTATCGAGACAGGTAACCTCTACCCCCTGACCTCTACCCCTCCTACTCTCAGAGCAAACAGGCTCTTATCGAGACCTCTAACCTCTACCCCCTGACCTCTACCCCTCCTACTCTCAGAGCAAACAGGCTCTTATCGAGACAGGTAACCTCTACCCCCTGACCTCTACCCCTCCTACTCTCAGAGCAAACAGGCTCTTATCGAGACAGGTAACCTCTACCCCCTGACCTCTACCCCTCCTACTCTCAGAGCAAACAGGCTCTTATCGAGACCTCTAACCTCTACCCCCTGACCTCTACCCCTCCTACTCTCAGAGCAAACAGGCTCTTATCGAGACAGGTAACCTCTACCCCCTGACCTCTACCCCTCCTACTCTCAGAGCAAACAGGCTCTTATCGAGACAGGTAACCTCTACCCCCTGACCTCTACCCCTCCTACTCTCAGAGCAAACAGGCTCTTATCGAGACCTCTAACCTCTACCCCCTGACCTCTACCCCTCCTACTCTCAGAGCAAACAGGCTCTTATCGAGACAGGTAACCTCTACCCCCTGACCTCTACCCCTCCTACTCTCAGAGCAAACAGGCTCTTATCGAGACCTCTAACCTCTACCCCCTGACCTCTACCCCTCCTACTCTCAGAGCAAACAGGCTCTTATCGAGACAGGTAACCTCTACCCCCTGACCTCTACCCCTCCTACTCTCAGAGCAAACAGGCTCTTATCGAGACAGGTAACCTCTAACCCCTGACCTCTACCCCTCCTACTCTCAGAGCAAACAGGCTCTTATCGAGACAGGTAACCTCTACCCCCTGACCTCTACCCCTCCTACTCTCAGAGCAAACAGGCTCTTATCGAGACCTCTAACCTCTACCCCCTGACCTCTACCCCTCCTACTCTCAGAGCAAACAGGCTCTTATCGAGACCTCTAACCTCTACCCCCTGACCTCTACCCCTCCTACTCTCAGAGCAAACAGGCTCTTATCGAGACAGGTAACCTCTACCCCCTGACCTCTACCCCTCCTACTCTCAGAGCAAACAGGCTCTTATCGAGACCTCTAACCTCTACCCCCTGACCTCTACCCCTCCTACTCTCAGAGCAAACAGGCTCTTATCGAGACAGGTAACCTCTACCCCCTGACCTCTACCCCTCCTACTCTCAGAGCAAACAGGCTCTTATCGAGACAGGTAACCTCTACCCCCTGACCTCTACCCCTCCTACTCTCAGAGCAAACAGGCTCTTATCGAGACAGGTAACCTCTACCCCCTGACCTCTACCCCTCCTACTCTCAGAGCAAACAGGCTCTTATCGAGACAGGTAACCTCTACCCCCTGACCTCTACCCCTCCTACTCTCAGAGCAAACAGGCTCTTATCGAGACCTCTAACCTCTACCCCCTGACCTCTACCCCTCCTACTCTCAGAGCAAACAGGCTCTTATCGAGACAGGTAACCTCTGACCCCTGACCTCTAACCCTCCTACTCTCAGAGCAAACAGGCTCTTATCGAGACCTCTAACCTCTACCCCCTGACCTCTACCCCTCCTACTCTCAGAGCAAACAGGCTCTTATCGAGACAGGTAACCTCTACCCCCTGACCTCTACCCTCCTACTCTCAGAGCAAACAGGCTCTTATCGAGACAGGTAACCTCTACCCCCTGACCTCTACCCCTCCTACTCTCAGAGCAAACAGGCTCTTATCGAGACAGGTAACCTCTACCCCCTGACCTCTACCCCTCCTACTCTCAGAGCAAACAGGCTCTTATCGAGACCTCTAACCTCTACCCCCTGACCTCTACCCCTCCTACTCTCAGAGCAAACAGGCTCTTATCGAGACCTCTAACCTCTACCCCCTGACCTCTACCCCTCCTACTCTCAGAGCAAACAGGCTCTTATCGAGACCTCTAACCTCTACCCCCTGACCTCTACCCCTCCTACTCTCAGAGCAAACAGGCTCTTATCGAGACCTCTAACCTCTACCCCCTGACCTCTACCCCTCCTACTCTCAGAGCAAACAGGCTCTTATCGAGACAGGTAACCTCTACCCCCTGACCTCTACCCCTCCTACTCTCAGAGCAAACAGGCTCTTATCGAGACAGGTAACCTCTACCCCCTGACCTCTACCCCTCCTACTCTCAGAGCAAACAGGCTCTTATCGAGACAGGTAACCTCTACCCCCTGACCTCTACCCCTCCTACTCTCAGAGCAAACAGGCTCTTATCGAGACCTCTAACCTCTACCCCCTGACCTCTACCCCTCCTACTCTCAGAGCAAACAGGCTCTTATCGAGACAGGTAACCTCTACCCCCTGACCTCTACCCCTCCTACTCTCAGAGCAAACAGGCTCTTATCGAGACCTCTAACCTCTACCCCCTGACCTCTACCCCTCCTACTCTCAGAGCAAACAGGCTCTTATCGAGACAGGTAACCTCTACCCCCTGACCTCTACCCCTCCTACTCTCAGAGCAAACAGGCTCTTATCGAGACCTCTAACCTCTACCCCCTGACCTCTACCCCTCCTACTCTCAGAGCAAACAGGCTCTTATCGAGACAGGTAACCTCTACCCCCTGACCTCTACCCCTCCTACTCTCAGAGCAAACAGGCTCTTATCGAGACAGGTAACCTCTACCCCCTGACCTCTACCCCTCCTACTCTCAGAGCAAACAGGCTCTTATCGAGACCTCTAACCTCTACCCCCTGACCTCTACCCCTCCTACTCTCAGAGCAAACAGGCTCTTATCGAGACCTCTAACCTCTACCCCCTGACCTCTACCCCTCCTACTCTCAGAGCAAACAGGCTCTTATCGAGACAGGTAACCTCTAACCCCTGACCTCTACCCCTCCTACTCTCAGAGCAAACAGGCTCTTATCGAGACAGGTAACCTCTACCCCCTGACCTCTACCCCTCCTACTCTCAGAGCAAACAGGCTCTTATCGAGACAGGTAACCTCTACCCCCTGACCTCTACCCCTCCTACTCTCAGAGCAAACAGGCTCTTATCGAGACAGGTAACCTCTACCCCCTGACCTCTACCCCTCCTACTCTCAGAGCAAACAGGCTCTTATCGAGACAGGTAACCTCTACCCCCTGACCTCTACCCCTCCTACTCTCAGAGCAAACAGGCTCTTATCGAGACCTCTAACCTCTACCCCCTGACCTCTACCCCTCCTACTCTCAGAGCAAACAGGCTCTTATCGAGACAGGTAACCTCTACCCCCTGACCTCTACCCCTCCTACTCTCAGAGCAAACAGGCTCTTATCGAGACAGGTAACCTCTACCCCCTGACCTCTACCCCTCCTACTCTCAGAGCAAACAGGCTCTTATCGAGACAGGTAACCTCTACCCCCTGACCTCTACCCCTCCTACTCTCAGAGCAAACAGGCTCTTATCGAGACCTCTAACCTCTACCCCCTGACCTCTACCCCTCCTACTCTCAGAGCAAACAGGCTCTTATCGAGACAGGTAACCTCTACCCCCTGACCTCTACCCCTCCTACTCTCAGAGCAAACAGGCTCTTATCGAGACAGGTAACCTCTACCCCCTGACCTCTACCCCTCCTACTCTCAGAGCAAACAGGCTCTTATCGAGACCTCTAACCTCTACCCCCTGACCTCTACCCCTCCTACTCTCAGAGCAAACAGGCTCTTATCGAGACAGGTAACCTCTACCCCCTGACCTCTACCCCTCCTACTCTCAGAGCAAACAGGCTCTTATCGAGACAGGTAACCTCTACCCCCTGACCTCTACCCCTCCTACTCTCAGAGCAAACAGGCTCTTATCGAGACAGGTAACCTCTACCCCCTGACCTCTACCCCTCCTACTCTCAGAGCAAACAGGCTCTTATCGAGACAGGTAACCTCTACCCTCTAACCTCTAACCCTCCTACTCTCAGAGCAAACAGGCTCTTATCGAGACAGGTAACCTCTGACCTCTACCCTCTGACCTCTAACCTCTACCCTCTTCCTAGTCCCCAACAACCAGATGTCCCGGTGTGGTGAAACTGATTATTTGTCAGCACCGATGGTTTGTTTACGTGGCAGGTTAGGATAACTAACGTGGCAGGTTAGGATAACTAACGTGGCAGGTTAGGATAACTAACGTGGCAGGTTAGGATAACTAACGTGGCTATTTGATCTCCTTTCTCTTTCTTCTAAAATATGGGTTAGATGGGTTAGGGTTAGATGGGTTAGGGTTAGATGGGTTAGATGGGTTAGGGTTAGATGGGTTAGATGGGTTAGGGTTAGATGGGTTAGGGTTAGATGGGTTAGATGGGTTAGATGGGTTAGATGGGTTAGGGTTAGATGGGTTAGATGGGTTAGATGGGTTAGATGGGTTAGGGTTAGATGGGTTAGATGGGTTAGATGGGTTAGGGTTAGATGGGTTAGGGTTAGATGGGTTAGATGGGTTAGATGGGTTAGGGTTAGATGGGTTAGATGGGTTAGGGTTAGATGGGTTAGATGGGTTAGATGGGTTAGATGGGTTAGATGGGTTAGATGGGTTAGGGTTAGATGGGTTAGGGTTAGATGGGTTAGGGTTAGATGGGTTAGATGGGTTAGATGGGTTAGATGGGTTAGGGTTAGATGGGTTAGATGGGTTAGGGTTAGATGGGTTAGATGGGTTAGATGGGTTAGATGGGTTAGATGGGTTAGGGTTAGATGGGTTAGATGGGTTAGATGGGTTAGGGTTAGATGGGTTAGATGGGTTAGGGTTAGATGGGTTAGATGGGTTAGATGGGTTAGGGTTAGATGGGTTAGGGTTAGATGGGTTAGATGGGTTAGGGTTAGATGGGTTAGATGGGTTAGATGGGTTAGATGGGTTAGGGTTAGATGGGTTAGGGTTAGATGGGTTAGGGTTAGATGGGTTAGATGGGTTAGGGTTAGATGGGTTAGATGGGTTAGATGGGTCAGATGGGTTAGATGGGTTAGGGTTAGATGGGTTAGATGGGTTAGGGTTAGATGGGTTAGATGGGTTAGATGGGTTAGATGGGTTAGGGTTAGATGGGTTAGGGTTAGATGGGTTAGGGTTAGATGGGTTAGATGGGTTAGGGTTAGATGGGTTAGATGGGTTAGATGGGTTAGATGGGTTAGGGTTAGATGGGTTAGATGGGTTAGATGGGTTAGGGTTAGATGGGTTAGGGTTAGATGGGTTAGATGGGTTAGGGTTAGATGGGTTAGATGGGTTAGATGGGTTAGATGGGTCAGATGGGTTAGGGTTAGATGGGTTAGATGGGTTAGATGGGTTAGGGTTAGATGGGTTAGATGGGTTAGATGGGTTAGGGTTAGATGGGTTAGATGGGTTAGATGGGTTAGGGTTAGATGGGTTAGGGTTAGATGGGTTAGATGGGTTAGATGGGTTAGGGTTAGATGGGTTAGATGGGTTAGATGGGTTAGATGGGTTAGATGGGTTAGGGTTAGATGGGTTAGATGGGTTAGATGGGTTAGGGTTAGATGGGTTAGATGGGTTAGGGTTAGATGGGTTAGGGTTAGATGGGTTAGATGGGTTAGATGGGTTAGATGGGTTAGATGGGTTAGATGGGTTAGGGTTAGATGGGTTAGGGTTAGGGTTAGATGGGTTAGGGTTAGATGGGTTAGGGTTAGATGGGTTAGGGTTAGATGGGTTAGGGTTAGATGGGTTAGGGTTAGATGGGTTAGATGGGTTAGATGGGTTAGATGGGTCAGATGGGTCAGATGGGTCAGATGGGTTAGGGTTAGATGGGTTAGATGGGTTAGATGGGTTAGGGTTAGATGGGTTAGATGGGTTAGATGGGTTAGGGTTAGATGGGTTAGATGGGTTAGATGGGTTAGGGTTAGATGGGTTAGGGTTAGATGGGTTAGGGTTAGATGGGTTAGATGGGTTAGATGGGTTAGATGGGTTAGGGTTAGATGGGTTAGATGGGTTAGGGTTAGATGGGTTAGATGGGTTAGATGGGTTAGATGGGTTAGGGTTAGATGGGTTAGATGGGTTAGGGTTAGATGGGTTAGATGGGTTAGGGTTAGATGGGTTAGATGGGTTAGGGTTAGATGGGTTAGATGGGTTAGATGGGTTAGATGGGTTAGATGGGTTAGGGTTAGATGGGTTAGGGTTAGATGGGTTAGGGTTAGATGGGTTAGGGTTAGATGGGTTAGGGTTAGATGGGTTAGATGGGTTAGATGGGTTAGATGGGTTAGATGGGTTAGATGGGTTAGATGGGTTAGGGTTAGATGGGTTAGATGGGTTAGATGGGTTAGAAGGGTTAGGGTTAGATGGGTTAGATGGGTTAGGGTTAGATGGGTTAGATGGGTTAGATGGGTTAGGGTTAGATGGGTTAGATGGGTTAGATGGGTTAGGGTTAGATGGGTTAGGGTTAGATTGGTTAGGGTTAGATGGGTTAGATGGGTTAGGGTTAGATGGGTTAGGGTTAGGGTTAGATGGGTTAGGGTTAGATGGGTTAGATGGGTTAGATGGGTTAGATGGGTTAGGGTTAGATGGGTTAGGGTTAGATGGGTTAGAAGGGTTAGGGTTAGATGGGTTAGATGGGTTAGGGTTAGATGGGTTAGATGGGTTAGGGTTAGATGGGTTAGAAGGGTTAGATGGGTTAGATGGGTTAGATGGGTTAGATGGGTTAGGGTTAGATGGGTTAGGGTTAGATTGGTTAGGGTTAGATGGGTTAGATGGGTTAGGGTTAGATGGGTTAGATGGGTTAGGGTTAGATGGGTTAGGGTTTAATTCCTACAGCAGTCCATTCCGATGTATTTCCTACAGCAGTCCATTCCGATGTATTTCCTACAGCAGTCCATTCATTGTGAATAACTTATCTCCCCCCCCAGGGTATTTTGTGGATGGTATCTTCCTTCATTTCTGTGCCAGTATGATCAGTGGGCTGGTAACCACGGCAGCATCCATGCCCGTCGACATCGTCAAGACCAGGATTCAGAACATGAGAATGATTGATGGAAAACCAGAGTTTAAGAATGGCTTGGTAAGTTATAATATACACTGAGTAAACAAAACATTAGGAACACCTGCTCTTCGATGACATAGACTGACCGGGTGAATCCAGGTGAACGCTATGTTCCCATATTGATGTCCCTTGTTAAATCCACTTCAATCAGTGTAGATGAAGGGGAGGAGACAGGTTAAAGAAGGATTTTTAAGCCTTGAGACAACAGAGACATGGATTGTGTATGTGTGCCATTCAGAGGGTGAATGGGCAAGACAAAATATTTACGTGCCTTTGAACGGGGTATGGTAGTAGGTGCCAGGCGCACCGGTTTGTGTCAAGAACTGCAACGGTGCTGGGTTTTTCACGCTCAACAGTTTCCCTTATGTATCATCAAGAATGGTCCACCACCCAAAGGACATCTAGCCAACTGGACACAACTGTGGGAAGCGTTGGAGTCAACATGGGTCAGAACAAAAAGGCTGAAAGACTGGGTCGCGTCTCTGGCCAACGAACCAATAGAACGTAAGACCAGCCGGCTTGGGTAGCAACCCTAGATTTGTGTCGGGACTATATCTCGTGGAAGGATGAAATAGTATGAATAAATTCCTCAAAATAACGTTTTTAATGAAAATATGTCAATCGTTATTTGAATATGTTGGTAACCCATTGTATAAAAGTGATAATGCCCTCGAAGCCGACTTCTTCCCTGGCCTAACAACACCTGTGCCAATATATCCTCCGAACGCCGGCTTCTCAGGCATTATCACTTCAATAATATATATTATTCATATACACTACCAGTCAAACGTTTTAGAACACCTGCTCATTCCAGGGTTTTTCTTTATTTTTACTCTTTTATACATTGTAGAATAATAGTGAAGGCATCAAAACTATGAAATAACAAATGGAATCACGTAGTAACCAAAAAAGTGTTAAACAAATCAAAATACATATATTTGAGATTCTTCAAATAGCCACCCTTTGCCTCCATTAAAGCTAGAATCATTAATGGTCAAACTGTTACCTCTGTTTGGGATATCCCGAGTGGCGCAGTGGTCTAAGGCTGTGCCACTAGAGATCCTGGTTCGAATCC